>NW_026111965.1:37500-105000 GCF_024679095.1 Eriocheir sinensis
TCTTGTTCATTTTTTTCTTTGTCTGTTCTCTGTTTGTTCATGTCTTGTTTCATCTACTTATTTATTCCTGTGTTTCTTTCTTTTCCGTATTTTTTGTCTATTTTTATTGTTCCATCAACTTACTGACTTCCTTTGTTTCCTTTAGTGACTCATGGGGCTTTATGTAAGTTTGGTTATCTTGCCTTGTATAAAATTATTCTTTTGTTTTGCTCCTAGATAGTTTTTCGTACAATTAATAAAGTGCACATACATTTTTCTTTAATTTATCAACATTTTAAGTTATTCAATATTAATTTTCATGGTTGTATTTTCTTCTTTTGTTTTCTTTGCCACTATTTTCATACCTGTTCGTGGTCCTCTTCTGTTTTTTGTCTGTATCCTAAATTTTCCTTGACCTGTTTCATGTTTCCTCTATTTTCCTTGATTTCTTCCGTCTACGTCTCTTCCCTCTTTCCGATAGCGTCTTTTTCCTCCTCTTCCTCCTTTCTTCTCACCCTGTCTCCCCTTTCTACCTCCCCTCCTTCCTTCCTTCCTTCCTTCCCCTCACCCTCTTTCCTTCCTTGCCTCTTTCATCATTTCTTCCCCAGTTGCCTTGCTCTCTCTCTCTCTCTCTCTCCCTCTCTCTCTCTCTCTCTCTCTCTCTCTCTCTCTCTCTCTCTCTCTCTCTCTCTCTCTCTCTCTCTCTCTCTCTCTCTCTCTCTCTCTCTCTCTCTCTCTCTCTCTCTCTCTCTCTCTCTCTCTCTCTCTCTCTCTCTCTCTCTCTCTCTCTCTCAAGACGACAGCTTCTCGGTGCGCGACAAGTCTTTAGAGTTTAATGGAGTATTAAGTGTTGACGTATCTAAGAGGAGAGAGAGAGAGAGAAAGAGAAAAAGAAGAAAGAATGGTAAACTATATGAACTCAACGCCGCGGTTTGCTAGGGTACTCTCTCTCTCTCTCTCTCTCTCTCTCTCTCTCTCTCTCTCTCTCTCTCTCTCTCTCTAACGATTGTCATGTCCATTGGGTGAAGGAGGCGTGAGAGAGCCCCAAGTAAGCACAGAGAGAGAGAGAGAAATCAGGCAAGCTCCCAAGTCTCTCAAATGTCCAAAGTTGCTTCTCAAAACGTGCCTTTCTCGCTTCCCTCGCGTTTCAAGAGAGAGAGTTGACCGAGAGAGATCCTCTACCTCATCTTTCCCACTTCATCTACGTCATCTTGTATTCTTTATATTATTATAATCTCTTCCATTTCACTGTTTTCCTTTCCTTCGTTGTACTTCTTCTCTACCTCCCTCTATAGACTATTTTCTTCCCTTCTATATTCTTAAATCCTGTTCTATTTTTTTCTCTTCTCTCGTCTAAATTATTTTTTTTCTTTTCTCGTCTTACTCTTCCTGTTTTTTTTCTTTTTCCTCTTCGTGTTTTTTTTTCCTTCTACTAATCCTCTTCTTTCCTCTCTTCCTGCTATTTTTTTCATATGTTCATACTCATCCTCTTCTCCTTATTCCTTCTTTTTCCCCTCATCCTCCTTTTTTTTCTTATCCCACGTTCCTCCTCCTTCCATTCATACTCCCATTTTTTTTCTCAGGATCCTCAACTTGTTCCTTCTCGTCCTCCTCCTCTTACTCCTCCTCCTACTCCTCCTCCTACTCCTACTCCTCCTCCTCCTACTGCTGCTGCTTTTTCCCTTATTACTGCACCACCTTTTTTTATATGTCCTCTTACTTTCCTCCTCCTCCTCCTACTCCTCCTCCCCCTCCTCTTCCTCCTCCTCCTCCTCCTGGAATGGTACAAGTTGTGACAGTCATGGCCGCGGGCTGGACCGGAGGGGTGCAGGAACGAAGGTTATTTTCTTGATTATTCCTGCTTGCTGGCGTCAGGTAGAGAGAGAGAGAGAGAGAGAGAGAGCGAGCGAGAGAGAGAGAGGCTAAATCATCGAACAGGAGGAAAATATGTTGTTGTATTTAAAGATGGAGTATTAAGATTTTTCCCGGTTTTTATTACCCATGTTTTTTCTTTTATTATTATTTTCATCAACTCTTCCTTCTCCTTCTTTCTTCTTTTCTTCATTCTTGGGTTTTTCATTTTTTTTTCTTTTACTTCTCGGTCACCGTTTCCCTCTTTATCCTTTTTACTTTCCAATCTTTTCATCTGCTTTCAGTCTTTATCATCGTTTCCGTATTTCCTCTTCTCCTCTCTTCTCTGCAACCATTCTTTTCTCCTTCCTTTCCTTTCATTCTCTCCCTTCCTCCCTCTCTTCCTCGTCTCCTCCTCCCCCCTCTCCATCTCTTCCCCCTTCGTCCCTTCCTTCCTCTCCCTCTCTCCGCCCCAGTGCATGCGTGATTTAAGCAGAAGAATGGTGATGTCTCTTGATGTTCACACACTCATAAAATCCTCAACTTCTACCACTAATAAGATCGGTCTTGGGCCCCTCCCTCCCCTTCCCCACCCCTTCTCTCCTTCCCTCCTCCTTCCTCCGTTGCCATCTTTCTTCCCCTCCTTCTGGTCTTCTTTCTCCTTCGTTTATCATCATCTCGCTCTATCCCTCCTTTTCTCCAGGTTCCTCTTCTTTGCTCTAGAATCTATATATTTTCCCTCACCTCTCTCTCCTTCTTCGTTCTCAGTTTCTCCAACTACTTTTTCGCATCCTGTTCCATGTCTTAAACTTCCACCTCCTCCCTTTCATAAAATCCTCCGCCCCATTTCTCCGTTCCTACTAATACACATTCAACCACTTCATCATTACTTCTATTCCTCCCCGTCTCTCCTCCTCCCTCCCCCGTCCGTCCTCCCTCCCGAAGGAGTAAGAGGACTGGACGCATCCTTCTACCTTCTGCGTTTGTGACTGGAGCGGGGCGGAGCGGGACGAGGCAGAGAGGAGGGAATGGCTAGGGTGGAGTTGGGAGGGGAGAGGATGAATGTAGAGAGCTCTGATGGGTAGAATGAGAGTTAAGGAGAGAATGAAGGTGTTGGAGAGAAGGATCTGTTGGGGCAATGGAGGTAAGGTCATATGATGTGAATGGGAGTGATGGTATGGATGGGGTAAGAAATGGTTGTAGTGGGATGGGATAATGGGCGTGATGGGGTGAGACAGTATGGGGTAGGAATGGCTAGGGAATTGTTGGGGTTGGAGGTTGACATGGGGGTAGTACAAGAATGGGTTTAGAAAGCTGGGGTTGAATCGGTAAGGATGTTGTGTGGTGGGGAGATGGGGTGAAAAAAGTTACCCCGGGAACAATTATTAAAAGGAGGGAAAATATGGTTTGAAAAGAGAGGGAAAACACAGAGAAATTTGAGAAGAAAAGGATAAACAGAAACAAGAGAAGGTCCTTAGTATATTCACATAATAGGATGAAAAATATAAGGATGAGAAAGTATAATCAGGATATAGGGGAAAAATAAAGTAGGAGAAAGTGAAAATGAAGAGAAAAGAGAAAAGGAGATGATGGAAAAGGCATAGAGGGAAGAAAAGATGAAAATATTTTGTCAATTCCAAGCAGAAAAGTGTTGAAAAAAAAGGAATTAGTCGATAAAACAGGGACAAGAATACAAGCGGGATTAGGTGTAGGGTGAGGAGAAGGAGGGGAAAAAATGAAAAGGGAATAAAAGAATAAGAAAGTAAAATAAGCAATAATATAAGAGGTCATAGGAATCTAACCGAGGTGGGAAAAAAGAGAATAGTAACAATCATACCTCTAAAAGTAGAAGATCCATAAATAACCTTCAAATTAACATGAAACCACTCGCCAACGACATCAAACCAGGAAAAACAACCACCCAAACAACGCACACCATTTTCAACACAGAGTACGTACAGGTTTTCCTACTGCCATAAAAAGAGAAGCGGCAGAACAAAACAAAACACGAAGAGCAAAAAACACAAGTATAAAAGACCAAAGAGAGAGAAAGAAGAAAACAAGTCAGGTCCGCCGCGTTCAGTATTCGTCAGCCGGAATCTCAGCTCAGGCGTCATTAGCGATTCTCTCTGCGCGTTCCTTTTCTCTCCCGCGAATTTAGGTGACTGCGAAATTATGCGTGATTTTGCGGCCGTAAAAACGCGCAACGCTCAATTTTAAAGCAGCGGCCGACGATAAACGCCAGAATTACGAGTTGCTTGCGGTTACCTCGAATGCTGCTTAAGAATGACGCCGAGGAGCCATTGCGGGAGAAAACGAAGTGTGTAATGAGGCGCCGAGAGGGAGACTACGCTGAACCCGCCGTGCCTCGTGGAAAACCTTAACACCCGCTCTTTCTCTCGCTCTCTCTCAGCTCAGGCCCACATCAGCCACAGAGCAAGCGGTAAAGGTATAAATTTGGCCAATCTAGCCCCGCCACTCCGACCCAGCCCCATATACCCTCTCTAATTGGCTGTTAATTACCATTTAGAACTGTCAGCGCCGTCCTGCCTCCCGTCCATACCTCACTGACAGTTCCAGACACTCCACGCCACAGCACTCTCACCCCAAGAGCACAAGGACTTGGGGCAGGAATCCTTAAGTATGAAGTCAAGTGACGTTTGAAATGTTACAGCCCTGACGGAGGCGCTGTGGGACTCCAGCAGTCTTTGCATTGATGGATTTTAACCCCTGCGTCCTGGGCCTCAAGGGTGGGAATGTTGTCTTTTGAATTGACGGGTCTTGGGAGTGTGTGGTTTGGATGTGCTATTACTAAAGGAAGGAGGAGGAGGAGGAGGAGGAGAAGGAAGGGGGGGAGTGGGGTTAGGCAGACGTGGGTCGGCTGGATCGATGAAATTGTGATTGTTTAATTGTACGTGAATTCTGGACCGACCGCCTCCCCCGGTCTCTCTCTCTCTCTCTCTCTCTCTCTCTCTCTCTCTCTCTCTCTCTCTCTCTCTCTCTCTCTCTCTCTCTCTCTCTCTCTCTCTCTCTCTCTCTCTCTCTCTCTCTCTCTCTCTCTCACTGATTAATTCTGTGGGTTTTAGCTTGTATTCAGGACCAGCTGGTGTTTCTTCATTTATATTCATCTATATTCATTCATTTATTCATGCGTGGCCCTGAATTTCGTTTTATATTAGTTGATGTTGTGAAGGACGAGCCGCGCAAAGTTTCAGTATGTATTTCTCTCACGTTAGTTTTCAGTGAGTATTTCTCTCTGACCGAATGTTGTGTTTGAGTTATTATGTGTGTGTGTGTGTGTGTGTGTGTGTGTGTGTGTGTGTGTGTGTGTTCAGTATGTAACAGTGAGAAGCTAGAATGCAGAAATATTGGTTATTATATTAGTGAGTAATTATACTTTCTCTCTCTCTCTCTCTCTCTCTCTCTCTCTCTCTCTCTCTCTCTCTCTCTCTCTCTCTCTCTCTCTCTCTCTCTCTCTCTCTCTCTCTCTCTCTCTCTCTCTCTCTCCCCACACACACACACACTATTTTTTATTTACCTATTTTCACCTCAATTACACACGCTAAACAAAACACTAGAAACAGAATAACCTCCCCCCTCTTAACCACACACACACACACACACACACACACACACACACACACACACACACACACACTAAGAAGACTAACACTTCACTGGCTCCACGATCACCTCAAATCAGGGTTCATGTCACCAGTTTCTCCTCCTCCACCTGATTGTCTCAGGTTACCTGGGCAGCCACACCTGTACAGGCACCTCAAGACTTGGCGCCCACACGAGTAAAGGAGGGAGCAAGGGAGAGAGTGGGAGAGAGAGTAAAGGGGGGGGGGTGAGAGGAAGAGATGAGGGGAAGTTGGTTGGGGGATAAAGAGGGACGTAAGAGGGGGAAGGAGCAAAGGGTGAAAGGGAAGAGGAAGGTGATGAGGGAGAGAGGAAGGAGGAATAGAGGATGTGGGCAAGGTGGTTGGGGATGTATAGAGACAGTAAAAGGTATGGGGAGGATAAGAGGTTGGGGAAGGTGGAAGGGAACAAGTGTTAGACAGGGAGAGGAAGGGGATGAGGGAGAGAGGGAGGAGTAAGGGGGGGAAAAAAGGAAGGGATGAGGGAGAGGTAATGGGGGGTAGCTGAAGGGGATATGGAGGGTCGGTAAGAGGTATAGAGAGAGGGGATAAGGGTTCGAGGAGGAAGGGTAGGAGGAGGAGGGTAGGAGGGAGGGGAGGAGGGAGAGAAGGGGTGAGGGAGAGAGGGAGGGAGAGGGAAAGAGGCAGACGTCAAGACCACCCAACGCCCTGTCTAAATGCTCTTAATGTGTCACCTGCAATTAACGCTTCAGATCACCTGGGTGAGAGACGTGAGAGAGGGGGAGAGAGTGCAGGGAGGGAGGAGGGAGGAGAGGTTGAGAAGCAGGAGTGCGAAAAATCTGTGCAGGGAATAAGTGACAGGATGAAATTAGAAATGAGATGGAGGATTAAGAAAATAAATCACCAAACGCCATATTCAATAATGGATGTAATCGTTAGGGATGAGAAGAAAAATATTTAAATTGAATGGAAAGTAACTGTGAAAGTCGAGAGAACGCGATGCATCAAACAAGCGATTGAATGATAGTGGAATACTATCGAATGCACTCATACAGGAAGTAGGCAAAGTTTCAAAAGATTATCTCAAAATAAAATCTTCATATCGTGGCATTAAGTTTACATTATGGAAAGCAAAAAGGAGGAAAAGGAATAAAAACGATGACAAAAATAAGATCAGAATGAGGAAGAGGATAAATGGTTGAGAAAAAAAAACGAAAAAAGAAAGCAAGTGGAATAGGAACAAACATAATAATGCCTGGGAAACTGATAGCAGGTAGAGGAAAATGAGGAAAGGAGAAGAGGAAAAAGAAGAACATAATGAGCATAGGAATTAATCAATGAAAAAAAAGCTAAGTGTGGTCTTAGGGAGACAATAACAAAAACAAACTAGCAATGTAGTGAGAAACATAAATAGGCATAGACCAGGAAAAAGGAGAGGAAACGAAAAAGAAAAGGAAAAGGAGGAAAGTAGAGGAAGAAAAGAAAGTGTGAAAGTACAGTAATAAATGAGGAGGAGGAGAAGGCGCAGGAGGAAGAGGAGAAAGAAGTAAATAAATAAAAGTAAGAGGAGGAGAAAGAAATATAAAACCTGAAGGAGGAGACGGAACGAAGGTGTACAAGAAGGAGGAGACGACGCATGAACAAGAAAGTACAAATAGAGTAAGCGGAGAAGGAGAAAGAACTGGAGAACCTGAAGGAGAAAACGGAACGAAGAAAGAGCATAAGAAAGAAAGGAAGAAGGAGGAGGCGGAGGAGGGGAAGGAGGTAATGGCAACAAAGGTACCTGGCGTGGCTACTACTGGGCGCTTTGTAAACAGTTTGTCCTTATCACCGGCCTACACTCCCCCTTGGCAAACACACCGCCGCCACGCACACCCCTAGCGGCATTTTTCACCCTCCTTTCTCTCTCTCTCTCTCTCTCTCTCTCTCTCTCTCTCTCTCTCTCTCTCTCTCTCTCTCTTGATATACTAGTGAATAAACGTGCGTAAGGTAGGAATATAGGAGTAGTTTTGAGATAATTATGAGCATTAACTTTTGGAAGGTAAGCGTGGAACGAACAGATTTAGTGATGGTGATGATAAAGATGATGATGATGGCCGTGGTGGTGGTGGTGGTGATGGTGGTGGTGGTGGTGGTGGTGGTGGTGCGAGGGTGTAAGGAAATGGAAGGAGTGCCATGCTATACTGTGTTAAATAACTAAAAAAAAAAAAATACCATGGAATATGAAAAATGAAAACTGATAGCTACAATGTAAAAAAAATTATCAACATCAACCTTTTTATAGCATTCTTCATATTTATACATTAATATAATTCTTTTTTTCTTATTATCTGCAACCCTATGACGTGTACGGTAGCCGACTATCAAGCGTGAAAGATGAGAAGAAGTAGAAGCACAAGGGGAGGAGGAGGCGAATAAAGAGGAGGAAAACACTGACGGAAGGCTCAAAACTCCATCAAAGAGGGTCATTTGTGTTTTATGTGGCATTTAGTCCACTTCCAGAGGTACTTTTGAGAGGGATGCGCGGGGTGGTGAAGAGGGTTGGATCTCACTATGGCAAGAAATGATTTACGTGAAGAATGAAGAAAAGAAGAACGAAAGGAAAGAGAGAGAGAGAGAGAGCCAACAAACAGAATCGGATGCCATAATAAAACAAGAGAGGCAACAAAAGAGAAAACAAGGAAAGTGTAATGTGAGAACACACACACACACACACACACACAAACACACACACACACACACACACACACACACACACACACACACACACATCTCTCTGGTATGTGTGTGTGTGTTTTTTCTAACGAGAGAGAGAGAGAGAAAGTGCATCGTGAGGGGGATGCGTCAAGGTTTTAAGTAAGTTGAAACTCTCCTGATGATTCTTATTACGAGAGAGAGAGAGAGACCTACTCACTTTCGTTGTACAAGCATTTCGCTCACACCACATAACACACACACACACACACACACACACACACACGTACACCTTATATGACTCCCCTTTCCTCCATAACTATTTCCTTCCTCCTTCCTTCCTTCCTTTCCTCCCCTCCTTCCCTCCTTCCTTCCGTCCTTCCTTCCCTCCCCTTCCTTTCCCTGTTGTTGCCCACCTCATAAACCCCGCACCTCATCCTTCCTCCCCTCGCCTATCCCCTACAGACCTCACTGAGAGAGCTCCTACAGCCATAAATAGGGTGGAAGTTAACATTACCAGCCACAGCAACAGTCGTCTTCATGCGAAATGCTGCAAAATAAGGAGAGAGAGAGAAATAGGCACTGGGAGGGTGAGGGTGGGAGCTTTGAGGAAGGATGTGGAGGATAAGTAAAGTGAGATACCATTTTTTTTTATAGTTTTTTTATATTATTTTTGGCGTCTTCTAAGAACGCCTTTTATTTATTCATGTCTGTGTTTACCTGTTTCTCAGTCTCCATAGAAACCAACTTTTTCATCACGTGTATACCTCTGCTTCTTACCACAGGCTTCGTAAAACAGGTCATAGTTATTGCTACAGAATC
Organism: Eriocheir sinensis; assembly: GCF_024679095.1. Classification (NCBI taxonomy): domain Eukaryota; kingdom Metazoa; phylum Arthropoda; class Malacostraca; order Decapoda; family Varunidae; genus Eriocheir; species Eriocheir sinensis. The sequence goes on from NW_026111965.1 coordinate 46,449, forward strand.
ACAAGGGAAAGGAGAAAGGGAAGAGGAGGAGAAGGGGAAGGTGTGGAGGGAGGAATAGGCCAGCAGGTGAAAATGACGTTAAGTAGAGGCCTATTGTGGTGTGATCTTGGTGAGGGAAGGAACAGAGGGAAGGAGCAGAGGGAGAGGAGAGAATCGAGGTTACGTAAGTGAGCGGAAGAGGGAATGGAAGGCCGCAAGAGAGCAGAGGGACGTGAGAGGGGGGATCGTGGATAAAAGAGAGACAAAAAGGGAATAGGATTGGCAGGGGGAATGAGTTTTAGGGAGAGAGATATTGGGAAGGTAAAGAATTAATCAGATCGTGGTTACTGAGAGAGAGAGGTATGCTACAATCTGCTTTAGTTAGGCCCATTACCTCCATCCTCCTAAGCAGATTACGATAATGAACTAGATATGAGTTCCCGTATTCTTATGATTGACCTATCGGCTTAATCTCACTCACCCACCCACCTCACACACACACACACACACACACACACACACACACACACGGGGATACATAATAATTGGGGCTTAAAGAACTCTACATATATTTTTTTTCATACGTTTTTTGTTTTCTTATGCTGATGCACTTATTCGTGAGCAGACAGTTTTTTTTTTTTTTTTACATTAAAGTCGTAAATAAAAATAAATTTTTGTAAAAAAGAAAAAAAATTGATCAAAGTATCTACATAACGTTATAGTAAGATTACAATTAATATATCCAAGGATCAAGATTGCAGATAATTGGCGCACCGAACATCACCAATTGTGGGGTACAAACTTGGCGGAGGGAGTGTTTTGTGCCTCAGTGGCAGTAGTGGACTAAAAAGTAGCCTATCCGGATTTTTTTATTTTTTTTATTTATAAATGATCCACAAGACATCCTGAAGTTAAATCAAAGTATGTGCTTATCTTTGTATTCATTCACACACACACTGGTAATATTCATATGGTGTCATTCACTTAATTGAGTGAAATTCTATTGCGAGTCACAAATTTGTCACTAGTAAAATTGAAAGTAATAATCTACGTTATTGCCTTAATGAAATATACATAAATAGATAAATATGAAAGCTCACGGAAGTCACAATAAGTGACATCAGCAGCTTTGCGCAGTAAAAAAATACTTATTTAAGGTATCTGGTACCCGCAAAATGGCGTGCGGTGCTACTGTTGTTCTGTTGTTTATTCAATGTTCTGTTCAAGAAAAAGAATACTCATACTTTTAGTTAGTTTTCGGTTATAAGGATTCGTTACGAAATACAATTATAACATTACCGCCTGTAAGTTAGGAAACGTACTGAATCCCGGATCGGCTATGGTGATGTTAGGTGCGCCTATTAAAACAGATTCCGATATCTAGGGAAAAAACAATGCATATTTGAGTTCCACAAACATACAAAATTCAGTAACAGGGACGCTACAAAGTATAACAAATCACATTCACACACCATTAGTAACCAACTACCGGTCCCTCTTATCACCTGTTACAAAGACGAAAACAATGGCATTTAAAACTCTAACCATCTACTAACACCACCAAACGAGGAAATAGGTACTGAAACAACAACAACCAATTAAACACCAGAAACCACCTCTAAAACACACACATACAAAAAATCATCTACGAAACCTAATCATTCATTTCCCTGCATTCTGTTCTCTTACAGCAGGAAGCAAGAGAGACTACTATTGTTATCTCGACCACCACCACCACCACCATCACTTCCCCCTCCCAACAGCCATCACCCCTGCCCCCCGACACACACACACACCACCACCACCACCGCTACTCTTCCGCTTGCCCTTAACCATCCATACATCGGCATCTATTTGGAATATTAGTCGTCGAGCAGGCTATTGTGCACGGTGCAGTATCCTCAGCTCGCAGCCACACCGGGGAGGAAGGAGGAGGAGGAGGAGGAGGAGAACACAAGCGGGTCGGAGCGTGGACTGAATGGGGAGGGCTGGAAGGCAATAGGGTGGTCTGTGTGGGTGGGGAAAGACGATGGGGTGGATGGGGGTACGTATAAGTGGGTGGATGCATGGGTAGGATAAGTGGGATGGGTGACTCGGGTATATATTGGGGTAGGTAGATAGGTGGAAGAGTAGAGAGGGGGGTAGAAGCGGATTGGGTAGTTTTATGTGCATCAGGGTTAGTGGAGTGCTGTCTAAGGTGAGTGTGTTAGGGGATGGATGGGTGGATGGGTGGAGGAGAGGGATGAGAGGTGAGCTAGGTGTGAGAGTGGATGGGGCGGTTCTCGAGGTGGGGGGGGATGGGGTGGACGAGTGGATAGGGTGGTTCTGAAGGTGGGGTGGGTGGCTGTGTTGGCCGCGCCGGTCTTCCCGCATTGTGGAGACGCCCAACAATGGTCCCGCGGCCGCCATTGTGTCGCGGCTTTTGTACACGAACGCCAAGTGGTCGCGGCGGCCACTCCCTTGATTATGAAGACTCCTTTTTGTATTGTGGCGTCGCGGGGTGGGGAGAGGGGAGCTAAAGGGAAAGGAAGAACTGAGGCGGAGGTAGGGGGGATGACGGAGAAAGGGGGACAAGGGGGCGGAAATAGAGGGTGGGAGAGGGAGAGAGAAGAAGGAAGCAGAGATACAGGTGAAAGGAGAATGATAAAGGAGAGAGAGGAGGAGAGGAACGAAACCGAAGGGAGAAAGAGAAAGAAGAATAGAAAGTCAAGGAAGGACAGGGACAGAGAGAGAGAGAGAGAGAGAGAGAGAGAATCATAACTTGGTATATACGTAAAACAAGTAGTAAATCTAACAAATGCCTAATCAAAGAAGGACCCATTAAAATAAAAGGTGAAGTGGTAATGAGTGGCACCTCCTTTTCTATTTATTAGGTACTGGTTCCGATCTCACGTACATTTGCCCAAGTTTACGTACATGGAGGTAAAATAGATTGGCTGCACTCCACCTTCACATACTCGTAACTCGCGGAGGATTATCAGAGCACCGATTGAAACTTTGCTAATCGTGAAGAGTGGGAAGGTGAGAGAGTCAAAGAGAGGTGGTGGGACCAGGAAAAGGGAAGGGAGTGAGGTATGATCTGGTAATTGTAAGGACTTTGAGTGGAGGAGGTGGGGAAGGGGTAGATGAAATGGACTGAGGTATAAGAGGTCATGGTTTGGGTTGAGGAGGAGGAGGAGGAGGAGGAGGGGGGGGGGAGGTTGTATTGACCGAGGCCGAAGTAATCAAGTGTGGGTCATTCCGTGCGTGTGACCCCTCAAAGCCCCTACTAACGTCTGTTTTTAATTGGTGAACATTAGCCCTTGGGGGATGAACACACACACACATTAGTTCGGTACTTAAACCTTAACATTATTTACTTTCTTTCAAATGTAATAGATTTAAGTAAGGTGTAATTGTGTACAGAAAGGATGTATACTACCTACTCAAACCTCCATTATTACTTTTTCTCAGCATTATAAATAAACAGTACAGAGAACTTCAAACGAGCGGGAGTGGCGGACTGGTTCACGGTTTCAGAACTGCTTCACTGTGTTGGGTTCAGGTTCTCAAACACTGATTCACTCACCTCAACTTGTCTCCGGCCCGAGGAAGGAGCGCCAGTGCGACTGTTTTGGCTGCGGCAGCGAGGTGTGGCTTGGCGGGATCTGGTGAACTGTCTGGAGGTGTGGTCCGTGGTGCTGAGGAGGAAGCAGCCGTGTAGTCAAGGAAGGTAAGTTATATATGCAGGTGGATGGCTGGAGTGAACGTACCATTGCTGAGATTGTTGTCTGTTTTAGCGTGGAAGATGTGGAGTGCGTAATGATGGTGATGGTCGCGTGATTGTTAGGCGTTTATAATGGTAGTTTCAGTTGCTGAGTATATGGTTGGAGGGTACGTGGCTGTTTGAGATTAAATTATTGTGGCGTGAGTCTTAATGATTTGTGAGTAATTAAGAATTAAGATAATGGTTACTTCACGTGCATGGCTTAAGGGTATGTAGCTGTTTGACATAGTTAGGTTGTGGCGCGAGTTTCCTGATGGTTTGTTGAAGAATAAGTATGTCATCGTCGTTACCGATTGTTTCTTGCACGTGTATGGCTGGTGTGGACGTCGTGTAGTGTCATTTGGTTGGTTGGTTGTGGCGTGAGGAATGTAACTATGAATTACTGGTGGTGGCCATGAACGGTGAATGTTGTTGATGCATTGCATGCTTACCTTCAATGACCTGATGAGTACAAAGCCTGTGACCATATGTATAATTATTCATGTGCCTTCATGCTCATCCTTTTGTGCCTTTGTGCTTCAGATACTTGAGTCACGGCATTAACTGTAGCTGTCCAGATTCTACTGACGGAGTAACTGCGGGAACTCGTTAAGATGAAGACCATTGATAAACCCGGTGCTGAACGCAAGCCCGGTGCTGCGAGTTCCATTACTACCAGGTCCATGTCAACATCGAACGAAGAATCCACGTCCACCGCGGAGGCCAAGCCCACCAGCACTACATCAAGGCCCTCGGCATGGGCCGCAAGACCACAGCTCCAAAGACCAAAGCAGCAGCCTCAAAGACCACAGCAACAGCTACGAAGGCCACAGCAGCAACCGCGAAGACTACTGAGGCTGCTGCAAAGGCCACAGCAGGAGCCAAGAAGACTACTGGGGCTGCTGCAAAGGCCACAGCAGGGGCCACGAAGGCCACTGGAGCAGCATCCAAAACCACAGCTACGAAGACCACAGCAGCAAAGACCACAGATACAGCCACAAAAACTACTCATGCTACTACAAAGGCCACTGGGGCTACAGCAAAAACCACAGCAACAACTTCGAAGGCCAATGGGGCTGCTGCTAAGACTGCGACAGCCACAACAAAGTCCACCACAGCTGCTGCAACAAAGATTACTGCTGCAGCAAGTGAAACTTCAACTACAAAGACCACAGTGGCTCCCATTATTGCAGCACCTAAAGAAGACTACAACAGAGCCTGCCAAGACCCTCACTGCTGCTGCAAAAATTTAAATCCCCAGTGTCCAACAGGAAGGCCCCAAAGTGCAATTGGCCCTTAAAATGGAGTCCAGAGCAAGTCTCACTCACATTGTCCCCAAATTTTCCAGTGAGTGTTTTGAACTATTACTTTTGTTTCTGGTATTTTTAGTGCATAACACTTATTACAGATGTGGAGGAACCAGAACCGTTCAAATTATTTTATAATTTTATTAGATGTCTAAAGGTTTAAGCAGATAAACCTTGTTTGCTGGGTGAATATGGGTGTATAATAATGAAAGTTAGATACATAAATAGGTTGATTTTTATTAGATGTCTAAAGGTTTAAGCAGATAAACCTTGTTTGCTGGGTGAATATTTGTGTATAATAATGAAATTTAAAGATAAATAAATAGGTTGATTTGCAGACATTTAGATATATCTAGAAATAGATTATACCAAACAGATACCAAACATGAAATTCATTTTATAAATATTTTCAGGAGCCATAACTGAAGACTGGAGTTTCACCACTGTCGTCTAACCAACCTGGCAAGGAAATATTTGGAGATTTAGCCAGATGTGTGATGGATCCATTCTGTAGTACATATTGATCCAGTTTCGTGCTGCTGAAATATTTGGAGATTTAGCCAGATGTGTGATGATCCATTCTGTAGTACATATTGATCCAGTTTCGTCTAGAGATGTTTAGGCACCATCATCTCTACTTTGAAGCTGCTGCTAGACTTATGATCTTCAATGTTATTGGTTTGGTATTTATTGAATAAATTTCCTTTAAAATACTCTGAGCATAGTAATTAGTTATTGATCCTGGCCTGGGGCTATATTTTTGTTCTGATGGAAAGCTGATACAAGTTGACATATGAAGATAATGGAGTTCCCATTAATATATTGCAAACTTTGTTTTTTGTCAAGTTATAATAAACATTATGATTGAAAAATTTGTAAATAAAGTTAAAAAACATTATGATGGAAAAACCTGAAAAGAATTTTAATGGGTAGTGGGTACCCCAGCTTCTCCTGCATCGGGTGGGTGGACTCTTCATTCACTGCCGACCAGCAAACTTGGAAAGCAGGGGCCACATATAGTAGATCTCTGGAGGGTGGTATGGTAACGGTCTCAGTGTTGGGATACTGACGAGTGACATGCCAGATGAGCTGAGTCATGTAGCACCCTTGAACCTCTTCTCAAAAATCCCCTCTTCTGAGACACACTAACACTGAAATACACCACTTTTACAAATCCACGTCCTGAAGTTATTGATGAGCCATAAACCAAATAATTTCTTGGGTGTTCGCTCTTCCCTCAGCACTGGTTGCTGGTGCTGGCATCAGTGCTACTCTTACTCATGCTTTCATGGTTCCCCTGAGCAAACTTATTCCCCTCTTTAATTTCCATTCATTGTTACTGATCAAGAACTGCCGGAAATTCTTGAATAGAGGCAGGCGGTTGTATAGCAGAGAAGCCTGAGTGGGTTGGGTGCTCATTACTTAGGGTCCAGCTATTCATCCTCCCTTTAACTCTGGTAACCCCTGCCCCAAACTTTACCTCACCTATTGTAATTTGTGCATGATTACTGAATGTTTATAATGCAACGGTATCAAAAATATATGCACTGATATGACTAAAGTACATGAGCATCCTCTTTCTGGTTCTTTTCTTAGTTCTGCATCACCTTAATCATTTTGTTAGCAGTATAAAAAAAATTATCACACTACTCATGCATCATGTCCCATAATAATGAGCTGCTCCTCATTTCCCTCACAGCCACTCATTCCTCCCCATTCCCCTGCTATATATCTAACTTTGCCTTCTTGATTAGTAACAATGAACATTCCTCCCCATTCCCCTGCTATATATCTAACTTTGCCTTCTTGATTAGTAACAATGAAAAAAAATTAAAGAAACCATGAGAGAGCTGAGGTGAATAAATAAGTTTATGGGGGCTCATCAATGCATGGCACAACACTCACTCCAGCAGGCCGTGGCCAGTACGTCCAGGGAAAGGGAAAAGCTACAGGAGCAACAGTTTATTCTAGTATCCCGTGCCATCGTTTTCTATGAAGCAACAGATTATTTTAGTCTATCATACGAACGTTTTCTATGGAGCTCATAAGAACCAAAGAAAATCAAAGTACATGGAACTATCAATGAAATTTACTGTATAATAAGAGATTACTACCTACGCTACAAGTTATTCTAGCACCGGTAATGCCTATGACACCAGTACCATCATGACCTTCGGTACACAACTACCATCACTACCGTCACGAAACCACCACAACCACCAAGTTACTTAATACACCTTCACCACTACTACAGTAAAATCAAGAAACTTCACCACTACCAGAGTTGATATTTATTATTTCCTTTATCAAGTTTCCCTGCTATAGGCCTACCCGCCACCACGTATACTACAGTCACCCTTGCAGCTGCTCGCCACTCCCCATCACCTGCAATATCACTTTTATTTTTATTTTATTCCATTACAACCACCACATTCGTCACCCATCATTGTACTCACCACTATCCACCGTAACTGTCATCAGCTTCGTCAGAGGGCACTAATATAATAGTTTAATACCCCCTACCATCACTACAGTCAACCACTTCAACCCTAAACATCCACCACACCTTATATAATCAACACCACTATTACTCATCACTGTCATCTATAGCTTCGTCAAATAGCACTAATATCCCCACCATCACCAGGGTCAACCACCACAACACTCATCATGCACCACAAATAACCTCCACAACCACCGCTACACTGTATACCCACCACCACCACCACTACTATCACTCATTAACCACAGTCACCTTTAGTCAACCTCTGCCGCCGCTGCACCAGTAACCATTATGGCCCGTCTTTATACCCACTGCCACTATCGTTACTTCCTAATAATCAACTAATCATCAACTATCAACGGCCCCATTACCTATACCACAACCATTATCATATGTCTCCGCCGCTGCCGCTACCAATCATCCCCAATCACTACTACCGCAAACTACCTTCATCACCATCACTCTTGTTGTCACCCCTATTACCGTCTACCACCTACCCAGCCATAGCCACAAGAGAATCACCACTCCAGCCATAACGACCACTTTCGCCCACCACGAACTTACAAGGTCCACCTCAACATTTATCATCAACCTACAGGATCACTCACTACCACTGTCACCTGTCTGTCATCAATCAAAAGCCAGAGTTGAGCTGTGTTGAAGAACAGTAACAACGATTTACCTCACTCTGGCGAAGGCCACGCCAACACATCCTCCCCACTCGCCGCTTCTGCCAGCACTACTGAAGGAAAGACAGGAAGGATCCGGTTTATTTTTTTCTCGAAAGTCTCGAATCAATTAGGTTCGCCATTTTATCGCTCGGAACTTATTTAAAACTACGATGGCCTACACATACATCATTTTAATCTTGACCACTAGCTGAACACATTGCGTTTGTTGTATCTTGTTAAAAATATACTTATTTTATCCATGATATGTGAACATTGTACGCTTCGAATAGATTCGAAACATTTAAATTAAGTATTTTGATGAGAACAGCCTGTCTTCCTTTCTTCAGCGTCTCCACCATGCATTTTTTTTTTTATGAGGAAGTTATTTTGGGCGGTGCTGATGGCTGACAGTTGCGAGGGAGGAAGAAAAAGTCTGGAAAACCACGATTTTGACGTCAAATCCACAATGACATAAATAATCATGCAACTTTAGAATACCATGCCAACAAAAAAAAAAGAGAAATAAAGATATGATGGTCTCTACATATGTGATTTCGTAATAGGATTTTAGTAACTACCTAAACAGAACGCATAGTTAATGGCAAAACATAGTAGTATCCCGTAAAACAATGCAGAGAAAACGTAAAGGCCACGTTTTCTTCCGTCATTTAGAGGAGACTAACAGGGTCAAATTCTTAAACCTTCAGGGTCCCAGTATATAATATAATTAACACGGTTTTCGTAGGAGTTTCAGGCATTTCAAGAGTATTTTAATAACCCTGGTGGTATTATGACACTTTTCTGTACCATGAACCTAAAAAAACACTCATCCAAACCCGATTCATCCCGTTTTTTGGCCTTTAGAAGTAGTTGATGTGATAGGCTGGTGTCTGAGAATTACAACCTAAAATACTTTCTAATATTATCTTTTAGGCAGAAATTGCATTACCTCAGAAAAGTACACACAAAACAAGTACTTATATAACACTCCTTACATTCATTAGTAAGAAAAAATGAGACAAACTATACTCGACCGCTGAAATAATGGAATAAATTCTTATAAACGCCTGGAACATTTTCAACTGACTCGGGTTCGTCGTTAAATTGCTCCAAGACATTTTATCCACTGATCTTATCGTCATTTTGTACCTCGCCATAAATCATCTCGCCAGTATTTAGGCTTCCAAGGAGGTTACAAAAGGCTCTGAAGGACGAGGCGAGAAGGGAATGATCGATGTCTTTCACGTAAACAGACAGAGCATACCGCCAACCTGCTATTTAGGCGACGAATATGATGCTCTTAGTTTTTAGTGGATTACTTTTTTTTACAGCAACAGAGGCAGTTAAAGGAAGAAAAAAAATAGCTACAAAAAAGCCAAGTAGATGCTGCTCAGACAAAAGAAAACAGAACGAAAGCCCAGAAAGAGGGATTGAGTAATATCAGGGACAATATACCTCGAACTCACCCTCCTCTCTCACTCTCTATTTCTCTTTCTCTCATAATTAGAGGGACACAAAACTCCTCTCACTCATATAATACGTCCTCTCGTCGCTCCTGATCACAGAGAAAACACGCCACTTCAGTATTACCTGCCGACCGCCGCCTTTGATGAACACAGGTTAACGGAAAGGCCTCTCAACCTACTTGCCTTCAGAGGCGCCGTGCTGGGCTGGGCGGTGTGGTGTGATAGGACGGCTCTCGTTTCCTCTCCTGTGAGTGTGTCGCGTTTACCTGGAAATTATGATCCACTGATTAACTTTCCATCTTCAAACAAGGTAAGGCATTAACGTTAAGACTATTCCGTGTTTATGTAAGTTAATTATTATGGCCTTAATGAATACCCTATACTTAGTTTTCTTTTTCTCGCTCTTTTTCTTCTGAGCTAAGAGAAACGGACAGATGACTTTTCATAATAAATAAAGAGAGTTGTTACAAGTATGGTTCTTATACATAAAAAGCAAACCATACATAAGCGTTTCATATATACATTTTCAGTTACTGCATACCTATCTAAAAAAAAAAAGAGGGTTATCCTTATATGCAACTCGAATTTTCATATTGGGTTTGTATTAAATCTGTACCACTGGAGCGCTGTGTAGTGCGTTGGATGATAATACAGTATAGGTTGTGTGTACCAGAGTTCCACTTCCATGGCATCTAGGAGAAAAGAACGCTATTCCACACATGGCTGCCTCCACGTTTAATATTCTTTATTCCACTTTACGTTCGCGTATTTAAAGAGCAGACTTTCCACCCGGCTTCCTCAGTTCTATTAGTGAAACAGTCCTAATTTCATGACGACACGGATATCAGCTACAACTACTACTGCTACTAATAATAATACTACTACTACTTCTACTACTACTTCTACTACAAAATTCTTGACTTCCATGACGAATAATACTCCCAATCATGGAGTTATTCACAGTCCTACTTAGCTTGATAAACCACATGTACAAAAAAGAAGAAAAAAAAAGAGAAAGCAAAAAGAAACCTGATATTGCACGAAACATAATTAAGTAAAATACACTAAACACCGCCTTGTTTTCGGCCATCTTGAGTTATCATGTGCTTGGTCTTTACACACACACACACACACACACACACACACACACACACACACACACACACACACACATAAAACAATTACAGGTGAGTTAAAAGCCAGGTAGAAGGAGCGCCTAATACCGTAACCACCAGTATATGATGTTTCTCAAGATTTCTGTTGATACAGGAGAGGGCAGGGGATGGAGAGAGAGAGAGAGAGAGAGAGAGAGAGAGAAACTTGAAATGACGGAGATAAAAAAAAAAAAAATAACAACAATCAGGTAGACAGCAGTTTCCATGGTAAAATCCTTCAATATTTTCTTTCCATCTAATTCTCTAATTATCAGTATTTGAATCTCCTACACTCTCTCCAGCAACTTCCACCACCACCACCACCAAAAACAACAACAACAAAAAATATAATAATAATACACTAAAAAATAAACAATAATAATAATAATAATAATAATAATAATAATAATAATAATAATAATAATAATAATAATAATAATAATAATAATAATAACAAAATAATAAAAATACTACATTAAACAAACAGGAAGCGCGGCGCGGCGTGGGTCAGAGCATTCAGAGACGAGGCAGTGAATCTGGCCGGTAATCCGGATGTTCCTGAACGCACGTTGTAGATCACCGCAGCGTCTGACTTACAGGGGCAGGATTACCAACGCCACCTGCCCGGCCTCCTCGTGGACGCAGCGGCAGCACCGTCAGGAGGAGGAGGAGGAGCTAACGAAACCGCCTCTCGTCTTCGTAGCACCTCAAGGATAATGCATTACTTGCATTGTCTTGTCGTGACTGTTGTGTATTCCAAGGTCGTGAGAGTGATTTTAAAGGAGACCGAGGGACGCCCACGTAACTCTGGGATGGGGGCATGGACCAAGTCGACCGATCCTGCCGGAAAGTTTGTAAAGTTTCATTTAGTCAGCGCAACATCTGTGGTCATATGCCGATGAGAGACAGAAGGAAGGAATTATAGGAGAAGGGAACAGATCTTAGGAGATGGGACACAACCCCAATTAATACCTGGTACCCATTCACTGCTGGGTGAACAGGGGCGTAGGGTATCGGAAAAGCCGCTCAAATTTGTCCACTCCGTCCGGGAATCGAACCCGGGCTCTCTCGGTTGTGAGACAGTGAGCTAACCACAGCACCACAAGCCCCGATCCTGCCGAAAAGGATTTGAGATGGATATGGCAGCTGCGTGGAAGCTTGCTCAGGAAGACCGTCGGGAATTTAGTTAGAGAATGAGTGAAGCAACGCACCCCCGTATGCTCCCCATTAGTTAGTTTATTGAAGAATTACTAGACTGCTATTCATTATTTTACTTTTATATATACGATATTCATAAACAAGCATGGATAATTACACACTTTGAATAATTTTCCATGTTGATAATAAAGAAGGAGGAATGCATACCAGCACTTCATAACACTTTCAACAATAGTCAGAAACAGTCACAAAGAAACTACCAGTCCGTCCATTCTCTCAAGGAATAATAAATGCATGGCACTGTGTTTGCCTTGCAAGGAATATCGTGCATGGCTTAGGGACATTTGTTCCAGTTCTCTGCAAGTAACTTTAGAAACGTTTGTGACAGATGAAATAAATGGAGCATGCAGAACGGGAAAGAACTCTTCTATTACTACTTTGGAAATCACTCTCGTGTGAAAGATTTTCGCTAAAACAAATGCATTACTGAAAAAAATAGCACTCAGGTATAGAATGTCGTGAGTGCACAGGAATTCTTTCCCCGCAAAATGAAACACTTATCTCGACTACCTACTACTTACAACTTGTTTGACTCCTCTTTCACTCACATTTCCTTTTCAAGTTTTCCAATGTGTTTCAGTTATCGCGTTCCTCTCACTATTCTCCTGCAGCAAGAAGGAAGTAAGCACGACAATAACATCAAGAACAACGCCATCCTTATCAAATTGCGATTCTTTCAAATAAGATATGATCAAACGTTGTTATCTTCCCTCCCTTATAATAATGTCAGTTTTGAGAGATGTGAAAGATAAGTAACGTAAAAAAAAAGAATACAGAAAAAAAGTAGCTACATTTTCTTTTCTCTTTCATTTACTTTAGAAATATATCAAATAATTCTAAGTGTCTAGGAATGTGAAGGGTTTAGAAATACCAGAAAACGAGAAATAAATGAATTCGAGATTTTTTTACGTCTCAGCGAGGTTCGAAGTGAGTGCTTTGTGTGTGTGTGTGTGTGTGTGTGTGTGTGTGTGTGTGTGTGTGTGTGTATGTGTGTGTGTGTGTGTGTGTGTGTGTGTGTGTGTGTGTGTGTGTGTGTGTGTGTGTGTGTGTTTCTGGAGAATAAAGTATAGACAAACGAGGAAGAAGAAAAAAAAAGATAAATAAATAAAAGAGATGGCATGAGCAGCGGAAAGGAAAAGAAGAGTAAGGGTTTCAGGTGGGTTTGTTCTCACGGGAGGGAAGTAAAAAAAGAAGGAAAATAATAAAAAGACCGACCACGGGGAAAAATGCGCAATAACCAAGTTTGACAAATGGTCTGTGAAATTCGTCCACCGTGTGTGTGTTTCTGTGTGTGTGTCTGTATGTCTGTAGGTGCGTGTGCGTGTGCGTGTGCGTGTGTGTGTGTGTGTGTGTGTGTGTGTGTGTGTGTGTGTGTGTGTAGTGGAGAGTGTAAAGGCCTTTGAGTTGAGTGGAGGATGGGATGCAGGTATGAATACAGAGCAGGAAGGAATGAGAGAGAGAGAGAGAGAGAGGGATGATATAATGGAAGAAGAAGAGAGAAGAGAGAGAGAGAGTATCCTTTTGATCAATTTTAGATAACGATCTCTCGAATACACCAAAAAAAATACCTGGAAATATTTATTACTCAGAAAAAACAACCAAATAAAAATAGAAGAAAAAAGACTTCTGCTTACTTCATATATCAAAAATGTGTGAGTATGATGATAAATGTTTGTAAAAAAATATGCTTACAAATTCCATGACTTTCACAAGTCATCAATTATTCTGAAACGAAATAGCGACGTTTCAATCAAACCGAAAAGCACTTACTTGAATTTTAAGCCTAGAAATTCTCCTTACGTAGGTAGCGAAACTTTTATAGGAGCCATTCTCTCGCTCTCTCTCTCTCTTTCTCCACTTTTCTCTTTTTGGTCTTCTGTTTATTTTTCCTTCTTCTTTTTCTTCTTCTTCTTCTTCTTCTTCTTCTTTTTCTTGTTACTTAATTCACTCTACATACCTTTACTTTTCATTTCGTCACAGGCTTTCCTCTCCTCCTCATGCTCTCCTTCCCAACCCAATCATCCACAACCTCTTCCCCACTCCTACTCCTTTCTCCTCGGCCTCAAAATAAGAATGCAAGACACACATACAAGAGAGGAATAAATAAAGGACACACACACACACACACACACACACACACACACACACACACACACTCATCCCTCACTTCGTTACTTCCTCTCGACGGCTCCTGACGCGGCTGCCTCACCTTCTTCCATTTTTCAGAATAATCATAAAACGTCTCACTTCATCGGCGCCGAAAGAGGCCATTCGTCTCATTTATTGGACGCGTTCCTTTTTGCGGTAGTTTTCTTTTTCTTTCTTTCTCTCGCTCACGTGACGCATCGCTGACGGCACCCTCGTCACCTCCGCCGCCGCCGCCGCTGTCGTTGCTGCCGCTGATGTTCCTGCAAATGCCCATTCTCTCTGTGCTTCTCCTGGTCTCCTCTTTTCTTTCCTGATGTTCCTAGTTTTGTTTGATTTGTGCATCTGATGTACTGCTGTTGTTGTTCTTGTTGTTGTGCCGGTTCGTATTGTTGTTCCTTGCTTCATTCTTACAGACGAGGCGCGGGGGTCGAGTGGGTTAAAGCGGACAAGCCTTGGAAGGGACGAGCCAGTGAAAGGCGGTTTTAGTTCTAGTGCCGCCGCCTGATGCCTGTGAAGATATCTGGTTTGAAAACTTAAGACACGAACCCCAACAACGACCCCGCGATATTATAAACACAGGTAAAGGATGTTGAGTCAGAGAAAATATGTTTCGTTTCGTGTTGTTCTTCTGGTGTAGTGCTCCTGTTCCTTGCTTCATTGTCCGTGTTTATGCGGTACTGTGGTTATTGTTCTACTTGATTGTATTCATTGATGTTGTTGGTGTTTTCTATTGGTATTGGTGTTTGGTAGTTTTCTAAGCAGTTTCCAGTAGCTTTCTGGACCGTAGGGAACAAAATATATTACACAAAACGCTTAATTTTGTTAAACAACAGTCTCTGGAAATTTCCTGTCACATTTAGGACCAGCATCTTGGTTAACAGGAAGTTTTCTGAAGATATCTGCCACAATGCCGCCAAATTTCCATGTCTACAAGACAACAAACGTGTTACAGGCGGGCGTTACCGAGCAGTGACGCGGTAACTCTACGTATACAACCAGCCACATTTACATAGCTCAACAGCTTTGCGATGGGAATGTTTTTGTAAGCATTGCATTATCGAGAGAGAGAATAAAACATTCCATCCCAAGGTCCTCTTGAGGGCTGGCGGGGCTAGCTAACCACATACACACTCTCACGAAAACTTCCACGGCCCGCCCTCCGCCTCCAGCACTCATTATATATACGCCGGATTTCTTCGTTTCCTCGCGCATTTTGCAATTTTCTGGGAACCTGAGCCACAGACAAACCGCTACCCAGCCCGGGTTCAGCTACTGTACCAGCCGACGACCACCACTACCACCACCACCACCATCACAAGCTGCATCTAAAGACACAGGGGGACTATACTCCTTTGATATTAATCCCAGGATATAAATAGATAGTGCCGCGGGAGGGATAATGTGAATCTAACTTGATATTTTCGTTAGTCAAGGGTGTTGGCTACATGTAGCATCTGATGGTGCAAAGGAAAACGAAAAAATGGGAGCCCAGTGTGCACTTTTTCATATCAGAACCTTGTTGAATATGAAATGGTGACGTAAATTGGTTAATATGGAGTTATGAAGATAGTATGGCTCATATGAGGGTGTTCAGTGAATGCTACACCGAAAGATAGGGAGGACCTTGAGTATCCCATTCACACAAAGGAGTAAAGATGGGGCCCTTGTGTACCCCATTCATATTAACCCCAGGATATAAACAGCGTAGTTACACCAACATTATATGCATTTTTCATGTTTTTTTTGGGGGGGGAAAAAAGGATTGTATCATACATTTGTTACTAAGACTTTTTTATTGTTCTAAAAGAAAGCTTGTGCCACGCTTCCAGGTATCTCTAAAGGGCTCTGCTGTGAGATTACCATGAAAATAATGTATTTAAATACAGACAGAATAGTAATACAAGATTGTTACGGATTATTTTTACAAAGGTCTTTCCTCTCCCCTCCGCCTCATACACTAAATACAAAATATAGATAGATTGATAAATAGATAGGTAGATAAATAAATAAAGATAGACAAAGAGAAAAGGAGAAAGCATGGCCCGAATACGTGGTATTGAGTTGCCTTGGATTAATGTCTGTGACACCATTATAGCAAGTACCGAGCAGTAATTTGTCCCCCAATACAGCGTCCCTCCAAGCTGCTTCAGCCTCACACACTTCAGCGACAGTCACTCTCGTTCCCTTTGATCAACACTATTTGCCGTCCCTTATACTTAATGAGCAATTAACCTGTCCCCGACACCTGATGAAGCCATGCTACCCTCCACCTCTCCCCATCCACCTTCCATCCCTTCCGGCACACAACCTCCTCCCTCCCACCCTCCCACCACCGTCCTTCCAAAGCGCTGGGTAAGGATAAACGTCGAGAGAAATACGATTTTCTTAGAGGAGAGATTTTAAAGATTTTATACTATACCTTTTACACGTTCATCCGTCTCCCTTCTTCTTCTCTATCTTCGTTTCTCTTTCTTACCTTCAGCTATTGCCGTGAGAGGATTTGTTGCTGCTCCCCTTCCTTTTGTATTTCTCTTCAACAGTCCTCCCTCCTCACCAACCCTCGACGCACTCACTCTAAGTGGATTCGTACGTGTGTATCTCCCTCTCTATCCGCTCACAGCCGCTTCGAATAATGCTGCCAAACACCACCAACAACAACAACAAAAATAACAAAAACAATAACATCACTAGAGCTAAATGTGGTATATTTTCAGACTTCTAAAATTTCCTTTACAGAATGTTGTGGGAATTTTCCAAAGCGACTGTTTTGTCACATTCTGCAGTAAAAGCACTACTACAACAACAACAACATCTACTTCTACTACTACTACTACTACTACTGTACACACTATCACTACTACTACTTCTACTACTACTACTACTACTACTACTACTACTACTACTACTACTACTACTTCTACTACTACTACTACTACTACTACTACTACTACTACTACTACTACTACTACTACTACTACTACTACTACTACTACTACTACTACTACAATGAAATACCACCACATCAATAAATTCACTATTTCACAGTTATTTCAATAAATAAACACCACTAGTCCTACACTCATGCTTCAACAATGAAATAAAGGATAAAAATAAATAGAATGAAATTCGAGAAAAGGCAAAATAGCTGAAGACTCAGATAACAAAAGCAAAATAAAAATCACCAACCAAAAGATAGCAAAGGTGACGGAACATGAGACTTTTCTACTAGGACGCGGTGACTGAGGCAGAGACAAAGCAAGGGACACAGGAGGACGGAGCAGGACAAGGCAGAGACAAGGGGTATAAAGGGTTCTCCTGGGGCCGTCTCTTAACTTTCTCAATTGCTCCTCCAACGCAAAGTTTCATATCGGCATCAACAAGAGAACACGAGACCAACTACTCCTGTCTCGCTGCTCTTGTCTTTAGTTTTATTCTTTTCTCTTATTTTCTTTCTTGATTTTATTATGGGTTAATATTGATGTTTTATCTCATCCATTTCTCCTCTCTCTTTGTTTGTTTGTTGGTATGTACATCTGTGGGTCTGTCGGCCTCTCTCGTTGTGAATGTGTGTGTATGTGTGTGTGTGTTTACATACAGACCTTTACTTTTACTTTCACTCTCACACACACACACACACACACACACACACACACACACACACACACACACACACACACACACACACACACACACACACACACACACACACACACACACACACACACACACACACACACACACTTTCTCATCTTACAAGAGAGTCTAGTCTTCACCTTTACTCTCCTCCACTTCCTCCTCCTCCTCTTTTCCACGTCCTTTTTCCTCCCCTCTCTATGGGCGTTCCCTCCCACGCCACCAACCAAACGCTTAAGACCACAAAACTCACACACTCGTTTTCCCATTTCCAATCTTATTTTCCACCCTTGACTCTTCTTTCCCTACCTCTCTGGTCCTCCTCACCCCTCCACCAATACCCCTACGACCCCTCCATCACTCAGAAACACGACCCCTCCCGCTGGTCCTCGTCCGCGTGTGTGTTTGCCCTCGTCACCACTACAAATATTACAAGCGTCACGTTTCCCCTCTCTCTGTGTTCTTTCCTCATATAAGTTTACACCTGCCCGGGAGTTAAGGTTTCCCCTCTCCACTCTCGGTCTGGTAATATTGATTTTTCTTTCCCTGTGTGTGCGTGAGGGTGGTGGGGAGGCAGGGTGTTTGTGAGTGGGGGCAGGGGAAGGAGTGTGTGTGTGTGTGTGTGTGTGTGTGTGTGTGTGTGTGTGTGTGTGTGTGTGTGTGTGTGTGTGTGTGTGTGTGTGGAAGTTTTTTTTTACACTATCAGTTCGGTGTTGTTGTTTTTTTGTCTTCTTTTAGTGTAAAGATGTTAATCCTCAATCAAGGTTTTATTGATGAGTAATAAACAATTTATAATTATCATTCCATCAAAAAAGTTTTCTCGTGTCTGTAACTGTTCATTCGAGTTCCTTTCTTCGCGTTGTTGTTTACGAATATTTTCCTTACATATTATTTATGGCATCATGTTTGCTTCCCCCCAGTCTCGGATAAACCTAGTCCACCGTTTCTGAGCATCACTTATTTCGTCAATTACCAAATATCACGAAACAAAGTGGAAAAATAAAAACAAAAACTGCTATCACCAAAAGTTGTAATCATACTCATCTACGTAATCAACTGCAGCATAACACAGAGGTAACGAGCCATTTCAGAATTAAACAGAAACCAACCAACACACACATAAAGAAATAAGAGTCAGTTTAGCAAACCTTCCCTCGGTGAACAGAACGACACACGCAGCACCTCGACACAACTTCCGACCAACACAGAGCATCGAGTAATCGCTGGTAACGTGTCGCCAGGGCCCAAAATATTGCCTTTCAGACGTATGGAGGTAAAGGGAGTCAAGACCACAGCTGATTGGAACGACGGGGGGCAGGCAGGCAAAGGTACAAAGCAGGGAGAGGAAGAGGAAGAAGGAAGCGGGAATAGTGAAGAGAGAGAGGGAAAGAGAGTGAGTGAGAGGATATGAGTGAAAGGTGGAAAGTTAAATGGATTGTAAGGGAAAGAAAGAAAAAAGAAGGAAATGAAATAAGTAACAGATCGGAGGAAGGGAGAAAATGAAAAGAGGAATATTTATGAAGGGAGAGGAAGCAAGGAAGGGATATTAGCAAAGAGAAAGGGAGAAGAAATGAAGAAGTATAAGATGTGATGAATCAAATAACAGAAAGAAGAGGAAATAATAATGTGTAAGAAACGGAGAGAAGAAAGGATGAATAAGGGGTTAGGAGATGCAGGTAAAAGAAAAGAGGAATGAAGTAGAAATTGAAAGAAAAATGGAGCAATCGTAATAATCACATCGATGAAAAAAATCTCAGAAAATGCAAAATATAAGGCATTGGAAACTACTTGTGTCCAGATGTGATCACTTAACAAAGCAAACAGTCGTGATTTATTTACAAGCCACCTACTTACGGATTTATTAGCGCGCCCCACGGATGTTCATCTTTCATTCACTTAATTACAGAGACGGTGAATAATGAAGCTGACTAACACTGCTTTGACTTCTTATATACACTTTACTTATATCATTTAAGCATTTTGTCCATGTTTCTCTTCTTTTTTCCTTTCATCTTGTTTCTCCTTTTCTTTTCTCTTCTCTTCTCTTCTCTTCTCTTCTCTTCTCTTGTCTTCTCTTGTCTTGTCTTGTCTTGTCTTGTCTTCTCTCCTCTTCTTTTTTTCTCCTCTTCTCTTCTCCTCAAACTCTTCTCTTCCCTTTTATTTCACTTAACATCTACTTCTTTTTCTCATCCTGTGGCTAAAAGATTGTGAACTGAAATCTCTATCTTCGCCGACTTAATCATTCTCCCTGCAATCTTTTCTGAGTTCCGCCTCTCTCTCATATTTAGAAGCAACAACTGGTGTGGCTTCGTTTTTTTTAACATTGGTCTGCCTCTAAGCTAAAAAGAAATTAGTTTTATCCACCGCTACCAGTCCAGGATTAACTATTTATATGACGGCTTCCAGATTGATTGAGTTTTCTTCTAGTTTGTCTCGGGTATTGATCGGAACGTTTGTCTATTTTTCAAGCTGTCTGTCTGTCTGTTCATTTGCTGGTTTGTTTCCGTGTCTACCGTTTGTCTGCCTACTTGTTTGTCTCCCCGTCTACCTGTTTATCTATCTACCTGTTTCCTAGTTTACTTATTTGGTTGCCTGCGTTTCTGTTTTTCATGCTGTATGTTCGTCCGTCCGTCTACTTGTTTGTCTGCCTGTCTACCGATCACCTGCCTATCTGTCTATCTCTTTATCTATCTGTTTGTTTACTCTTTCACTTATCTGCCTGTCTGTTTGTCTTTACTCCTGCGCTCCACCCCCCAAAAATCACATCTCCATCAACTCATCTCCGCCCTACCCTGTGTGTGTGTGTGTGTGTGTGTGTGTGTGTGTGTGTGTGTGTGTGTGTGTGTGTGTGTGTGTGTGTGTGTGTGTGTGTGTGTGTGTGTGTGTGTGTGTGTGGTAAGCAGCCGACGCTCGTAATAAACTTGAGGCGCCGCTGATGAAAGTGATCCCCGCGGGGCCTGATGAGGGAGCAGCGACGCCAGGTTGAGGTCACGACTTATATCCCTCTCGTCCTCTTCCTCGCCCTCCTCATCCTCATTTCATTCTTGTCATCTCCTTTCTTCTCCTTCTTCTCCATCTTCTTTCTTCACCTTCATTGTCTCCTCCAGCTTCTTTTTCTTTTCCTCTTTTTATTCTTAGATTGATATGTTTTTTTCGTT
The DNA here is from genome assembly GCF_024679095.1 of Eriocheir sinensis. Classification (NCBI taxonomy): domain Eukaryota; kingdom Metazoa; phylum Arthropoda; class Malacostraca; order Decapoda; family Varunidae; genus Eriocheir; species Eriocheir sinensis. Next base: position 67,431 of record NW_026111965.1, read on the forward strand.
TAGTTTCTTCTTTCTCTTCATTTTCTTTCGTGGACTAATGATTTTTACTTAGTTTTACTTTATTTCTTCTTCTTTATTATCATCATCCTTACTCGTCTTTTTTTATGTTTCCTTCTTTTCTTCCTGTTTTCTTTTCTTTTTCTTTTTTCTTCTTGTTCTTCGTGTTTTTGTTCTTGTTTTTGTTTTTCTTCTTCTTCTTCTTCTTCTTCTTCTTCTTCTTCTTCTTCTTCTTCTTCTTCTTCATACTTCCACCTCCTCCACTTTCTCTTTCTCCTCCACTCATTACCGTTATTCAGTGGGCATCTACAAGTCTGGGTTGTGAATAATTGAACAGTCGATCGTTCTCTTATTTCACTCTCACGATTATTTTGCCTTTTTTCTTTAATACTCCAATTTTTAGTAAAGAAAATGTGAAAATACACTGAGCAGTTAAAAATATATTAAAATTTGCTCTTCTTCCATTAAAGCTTTCAGTGAACGAAAACAAACCTTAAAATAAAACAAATAAAGTAAATAAAACACACAAAAGCTTGAAAAAGAAACACTAGAGTAAAATATAACAACTAAGCACATTAAAACGGTGCGAAAAATACAATGAATATTAAAAAAAAGATCATAAAAAGTAGAAGAGTAAACGAAAAATCTCATTATAACAAAACATAAAAGAAGATTAAAATACTTTCTCCTCTCCTACTTAAATGACGACACTCTACCCCATCCCTTTGCACCTAACCAATGTATACCACAACACCCATTCCCTCTTCACCCCCCTCACTGTACCACCAACCCTACCTCCCTTCCCCGTCATCACTACTACACCCAAAAGCTGCCTACCTGTGTATGTTACCGCGTGTGCTTTATCGCTGCTACTCGCCCTCCCTAACAAGCTGCTCCATCTACAGGCGGCCTTTGAAGTAGACGAAGGCAAGATGGTAATAGAAAAATCAGCGTTCAAGGTTACATTCTTCACCACTGGTCTCTGGCGTGGGGGAGGGGGGTCAGCAGGGGGAGGGGGATGCGTGTGTGTGGGGTTGGGGTGCACGTGTGTGTGAGAGTGTGTGTGTGTGTGTGTGTGTGTGTGTGTGTGTGTGTGTGGGTGTGTGTGTTTAGAAAATGTGCTGAGAGTGAAAAATAAATGATAGAAGACTGAAAGAAAAAGACGCACAAAAAATATGGATACAGACAGATTGATTCCAAAATATAAATGAACACAGAAAGATCGCAAAAAAAAAAGAAAGATAAGGGGAAAAAAGAAGGTATTAAAACCATCAAACAAAAAACTGAAGATAAAAACTACATAATCCTGGAAAATAGAAATGAATAAAAAACTATCAGAAACAGACACAAACAAAAGCCTCACCAAACAACAAAAAAAGTTACACGATTTAAAGAGAAAAAGAAAAACAGAGAGAGACACAGCTTCAGGAAACAAAGGGACCCTCTCAACATACAAAAAAATAAACGGACGAACATACCTACAAACAGACAGACAAACGAGACCTCCCACAGGACGCGTTCCCTTCAAGGTTCGGGACACGAAATGAAGGAAAAGATACCAAAAGTACCTCCCGCCACGGCTAACTTTGGCCCCAAACAAGAGGAAAGTGGACAGAAACAACAACATGGGAAACTTTCTCTCTCTCTCTCTCTCTCTCTCTCTCTCTCTCTCTCTCTCTCTCTCTCTCTCTCTCTCTCTCTCTCTCTCTCTCTCTCTCTCTCTCTCTCTCTCTCTCTCTCTCTCTCTCTCTCTCTCTCTCTCTCTCTCTCTCTCTCTCTCTCTCTCTCTCTCTCTCTCTCTCTCTCTCTCTCTCTCTCTCTCTCTCTCTCTCTCTCTCTCGGGACAGATCACATCCCGACCCAGGAAAAGAGAATAAATATATACAGTTTTTTACTTTTACTTTTTTTTTGCAGTGAATTCCTTCCTCAGTGTTTCCTGTTTTTGAAGGCCATTGCTGTGCTCATTTTCAAACAGAACCTTTACTAAAAACAATCTGATCCCATTGTTTCTGTGAACAAATATATCTAATTATTTTTTTCTACTTACTGATTTACATTTTTATGAATTACAAATTATCTTTTGATGGTAAATCTCCCGTTTTCAGTGCACCTCACAGCGCCTCTTCAATGTGTAGCTGTAATTTTTTTTTGTCTCATTATCAGAACATTATAATAACTGTATTGTGTTTAGCCGTAAAGGCAGGAATTTCTTTTGATCTAAATTAAAGTTATGTAATAATGATGCGTTTACTATGCTGCTCAGAGTCCAGGATATCGGTAAAAATAAAGCTAGAATTATCAACATTATCGAGTGTTTAATGCTCCTACACTCTTGGTGACACAGAATGGTACGTATACAACTCAAACGAGGAAAAGTAAAGCTAAGACTAATGGAAAAAAAGTAGAAGAACCATAAAATAAAGAGTACCAATTTTATACTTTGCTTTGTATTGCCAAACATTCGCAGTACGTCTGTGTACTTTACTATTTTTTTTCTTTTCTCCACTTTCACGAAGAATTATCGCGACTGTTTTCATGTGTGGGTGTGCGTGTGTGCCTGTGTGCTTGTGTGTGTGTGTGTGTGTGTGTGTGTGTGTGTGTGTGTGTGTGTGTGTGTGTGTGTGTGTGTGTGTGTGACCCTCGGTGACCATTCAATTCCTCGGTGGCCCTCGAGTGGCCCTCAGAGTCCCAATACTTGTCTGTGCCTTGATTTTTTTTCTTTTCCGAAGTCACTTGAGAGAGAGAGAGAAGAGATACAGCATCACAGAGAATAATGAAAACAGTTACAGAAAGAAAGGTCAGAAAAAGCCAAAGAAAAAGACAAAGCTAAAGGCCAAGAAACTGAAAATAAGAAGTTGAACCCTTTTCCTTGTTTTAGTGAATAGACAAGAAAACCTCCCTGTAGCTTGCTAAGGCCCATTTGCCGGCATCCTCAGGGAATCCTTGAGGGCCGGGGAGCGAGGAAAATAAACGGAAGAATGGAGAAAATAGAAAAGGGGAGGGAAGGTAAAAGAGAAAGGCTTCACGGAAATTGACACTTGCAAGACTCAGGACGTGGGTGTTCTTTGGTGTGTGTGTGTGTGTGTGTGTGTGTGTGTGTGTGTGTGTGTGTGTGTGTGTGTGTGTGTGTGTGTGAGTGTGAGTGTGTGTGTGTGTGTGTGTGTGTGTGTGTGTGTGTGTGTGTGTGTGTGTGTGTGTGTTCGATTACGTACCACATTCAAATCCTCTTTTTATCCTTACATTCCTTACTAAAACTCGGTATTCTCAAATATATCAAATGCAGTTTTACAAAGCATTTCATCACTAGAAGAAAAAGAATTACTACGTATCGCCACCACGAAATTCAAATGAAAATCACGAGGAAGGAAAATTTTCTTGCACCATATCCAAGAAAGTCAGTGAAAGGTTGGTAAAGGTCAGAAATAATCAAGGCGATCATCGATGTTTTTCTAGTCAAATCACCGGTGTTACGGAGGGTGAATTGCTCGGAAGCCTCTCTACCCCTCGCCTTGACTACCTCTGATTATCACCCTCCGAGGACAAATACACCACTTCACCCTGCTTAATAACCACAGAATGACCGGTTCCAAAGTTTCGTCCTCGACAGTGACGAGGAGCCAGGTAAGAAACTCTACCCGTTCCACCACAGTACCTCGTCGTCATAAATAAACTCTAACGGTGACTCAAGGCTGGCCTGTATTTCTGCTTCTCGAGATTCAGCGATGTGTAAAGAGGAAAATCAGGAGGCTCTGATAAGTTGTGAGGAGAATTCCCACTAGTTTTGGTGGTTATCGCAAGAATCACGTGAACACTGCAGACACGATAAATCATGAGTTGGTGAGACTTTGCAGTTTTATACTTCTATCTTCTTTTTTTATGTCAGTATTCCAAGGATTTCTTTCCTTTTAGATGGCAATGTTTTAAGAAAAACCTATTATAGGTTGTAAACAGCAAAAGCACCTCAGCCTCCTGACAAAAGAAGAGTATATACATTATTATTTAAGTATGCCAGGAAGGTAGCGTTATAATATGGGATCTGAACACTCATACATACGTACATATTCGCATACAAATTCATACATATACATACATGGAATAGTCATCGTGACTGTCAGGTGAAAAAATTGAGAGCAGTCACGAAAAAGAAAGAAAGACAAACCAGAGGCATGCATAGAAACTTTGCTGACATGCAAGATAGATTCATGTATACATAACACACACACACACACACACACACACACACACACACACACACACACAGTGACATATGCACACAATGACACATATATACATACTAGCAATACTAATACTAAAGAAATATATGGCAAAAAAAGATGAGTTAGGGAAGGGGTAGTAGTAGGGGGAGGGGGGGGGGGTGGCGATGGGTATATAAAAAAAAGTCTACATTGAGTATCTTTTTGAAGGGCTCGCGGTCGACGGCTTTCAGATTGCGGTAAACGAGGCGCCTTAATGAGGGGCTTGGCGGGGCTGACCTTCGTTAACCCGTCGAGTGAGTTCCGTTTTTTTATACATATATTTCATACATGTATTTCATTTGAGTTAAATGTGTGCAGGAGTCCTCTCGGCGCTCCCGTCTGCTTACCTGTCCACCTGTCTTCCTGTCTGTTTGCCTGCCTCATTTCCATTCTCTAGCTGGCCGTCTATTTTCATATCTTATATCTGTCTGTCTTAATGCTACTCTGTCTTCCCTTTCTATCTGATTGTCTTTTTCACTCCATTACTTGTCGTCCTTTCTGTCTGTCTACCTGTTTTTCTGGGTCTTTGCCTGGCCACTTCTCTCCCTTTTTTCTGTCTCTCTCAATTTCTGTCAGTCAGATTATTCGTTTCCGTTTCTTTTTATCTCTGCCTATTTGTCATTCCTAGTCTACTCTCCTCCCCACTCCTCTCTGAATACTGATAAAAACTACCTATCCTTCTCAGCGGACTCATTTTATATTTCAGTGGCGTTATGTTCCCTTGTCGGCCATTGGAAGACAGTAATGCTACAGATGAAAAACGCTGGGTAGTTTGTGTGATTTACTTTTCGGATAACGAATACAGTGATGGGGCACACACAATTGGAAGGATCAAGATAATAAATGGGTAAGAACGTACACACATCGCATGGTAAATAGCAGGCTCTCCTTCGCAGTCACCGAGGACAATACATTTTCTTTAAAGTTACTATCCCCTACCTTTATAACTTGCTCCCGTACCTCCTTATTACTCATAGATGCGATATTTCTTCTATCCCAACTGCTACGTCCCCCATGCTAGAACACACACACACACACACACACACACACACACACACACCTCCCACATATACACTCGTAACGGGACTAATGACAGAAAAATCCACGAACGGGACCTGAAAAATGAGTTTGGGATTTGCTTAACTACAGGGGATGATTGCTGTCTCCTCCTCCCTTTCCCTCTCTCTCTCTCTCTCTCTCTCTCTCTCTCTCTCTCTCTCTCTCTCTCTCTCTCTCTCTCTCTCTCTCTCTCTCTCTCTCTCTCTCTCTCTCTCTCTCTCTCTCTCTCTCTCTCTCTCTCTCTCTCTCTCTCTCTCTCTCTCTCTCTCTCTCTCTCTCTCTCTCTCTCTCTCTCTCTCTCTCTCTCTCTCTCTCTCTCTCTCTCTCTCTCTCTCTCTCTCTCTCTCTCTCTCTCTCTCTCTCTCTCTCTCTCTCTCTCTCTCTCTCTCTCTCTCTCTCTCTCTCTCTCTCTCAGGTCTGGCCGCCGCATGACATGCACATGGTCGGCGCCCTTGAGGCGACTGCAACGTGTCCCGCCTCAAGGTAATTCCTTCCTGAAACACAAGACGCCTCTAGCATGACTCGAAGAGGAAGAGGAGGAGGAAGAGGAGGAGGAGAAGCATGAAGGGAAAGTGGAGCAGGAGGGTTGAGGAGAAATAACAGGAGAAAGAGGTATGTGGGTTGAACAGAAGTGGGGTTTCCAAGAGGAATAGGTGGAGAAAGAGCAAGGGTGAAATGTAACAGAAAGAAGGGAAGACGCAAAAAATTAGAGGAGCAGAGGGAGGATCCACAAGAAAAGCATTTGGAGGTTGGAAGAAGACGAAATGGAGCCAGCAATATGAGGGAGGCGATATGAGTTGTCAGCGTGTGGGCTGTCCTGATGCCCACCTATCGACCCGGACTCTAGATTCTCTCTAAAAGAGGATCAAAGATGAGGTCCAGGTGCAGTATGAGCATGATGGCGCCACTATAAACACCTGCCTGCGACATGACGGGCTTGAGCCGACCACTAGGTCCCACCAAGAAAACCTACCAGCGCTACAGGCGAAACGTAAAAAGAAAGGAAGAGGAAGAGCAAGAGAGGATATAAAATGAGGAAGAACATGGGAAGTTGGCAGAGCAGGATTTCGAGGAGGAGGAATAGGAGGAGGAAAAGGAAGAGGAGTGGACAAGAGGGAAACATGTACAGGGAAGGGTTCGAGAAATGACGATGGAGACAAAAGAAAGGAAGATACTGACAATAAAAAAGGGGGAAAATAATCGTATAAAAAGACAAAAAAAAAACATAAAAACGGTCGTGCAGAGCTTAAGTCCATGGGTCGACCCACATAAAATCCTTCATAAAAGCGATAACCTCTCAAGAGACAAACATTTCCCTCTTTTTCAGCGGCCAGGGCTCCCGAGTGGCGGTGAAATACCCGAAAAAGAATATAAATGACCACCGCTGACCAAAATACTTTATGACACGGAGGGCCACGCGCGAGCCGCCAGGAGAGTGAAGGCAAGTCAGGTGGGAGACACGTTAATTCCCGCCACCCGCCGCGCTCATCTCTTCCTCCTGAGGCATAAATCCCTTCCTCGGCGTCAGTAATCCCCAGCCTCCGAGAGAAGTAAGGCAGCACCGCAGAGTTTTTCATACCATTGCTCTTTGCCAGCCTCCAGAACCCAGCTCCCTCTTTTTATATTCTTTTTTGTCTATAACAACATAACGTAACAAGAGAAAATATAACCATCCACCAACAACAGACTTTTATATTTTCTTATGGTAAAGGGCACATAATATTATGGCTCAAAAAGAAAAAAATCCACAATAAAAGCTCCTCCGACGATGATATGACAAAATGTAGAGGTTGTATTTTGACAGAATTTGAACATCATGAGTGAGTGGAAAGTTTAGTGACAGTTTATAACCAGTTAGGAATCAATTTTGGGTGCATTATTTATCATCGATTTCGGCTTGCTGAGTATAATGAAAACAGGCTTTGAATACCCTTAGACTTTTCAACAAAACCTCCAAGCGTTCACAAGGTATATGATTTCCACCTCATGGACGAGACTAATATACACGAACACCTGGTAATTGAGGCCGTGGCTGCAGACGCCTCCCAATTAGACGTCTTCTCCGTTAGCGCCTTAGATGTGCTTACGTCACATGTTATCTAAGCAGAGGAGTTAAAGCATGAGAGATGGAAAGAGAGAGAGAGAGTAATCTGGGAAGACAAGACCGGCGCCTGATCAGGAGGCAATCCCCCCCCCCCTCCCCCCGCCCAATCGACCTTCAGCGGGGCATCGTGTTTGGATTAGCTGCTCCTCGGCTGATCCTCGTTCGATCCCCAGAGATGACCTGCCGCCCCGCATCACCTGCCTGAAGCGGCTCAGCACCTTCCCTACTGACTTCTGGCTTCTCTCTCTCTCTCTCTCTCTCTCTCTCTCTCTCTCTCTCTCTCTCTCTCTCTCTCTCTCTCTCTCTCTCGCTCTCTCTCTCTCTCTCTCTCTCTCTCTCTCTCTCTCTCTCTCTCTCTCTCTCTCTCTCTCTCTCTCTCTCTCTCTCTCTCTCTCTCTCTCTCTCTCTCTCTCTCTCTCTCTCTCTCTCTCTCTCTCTCTCTCTCTCTCTCTCTCTCTTCGTCTCCTCTCAGCTCCTCTCTTCCTCCCTTAACACCCAACATCTCCCCTGACTCCGCCTTTCTTCCTTCCGCCGTCTTCCTCATCCCTCCTCATCCCTCCTCCCCGCCCATGTTTAGCTCCTCCTTCCTCCTCCCGCCGCCAGCATTCTATACCTTTTCTCCTTCTCCTCCTCTCGGTCTCCATCACTTCCTCTAACCCTCTTCTCAGATTCCCTGCCTCCTCCTCCTCCACCTCCTTCTGCTTCCCGCCCCCAATACTTCCTCCAACCCTTTCCTCGCCTCGCTCAATGCATGTTAAGGCTCTGTAATCCCTCGTTTTTCCGTGTTCAGGCTTCGTCCGTCCCTTGCTGTTCGTTAATACAATCCGTGAAATAATTTTCCCCATTTACCAGAACGAGGCGATACAAAGCGTGCGATATTTTATGCCGCAAATGGTTGAACTGAGATAATCGACTGTGGATTTCGTTCTTATCTGAGAGTCAGGACTAGTCTCGCAAAGCACACATGTTATCTCAAAGTACATCCTAAAGAGAAAGACAAAGAAGGGAGGGAATGTACTTCACGGCATTCACATTTTAGTAAGTTTAATCTAGTGTAAACAAAGGGAAGGTCTCCAGCAGGGGCAGTTCAGTAAAGACAGTGATGAAGTAATGGATAAAAAGATTCTCTGGCGCTATTTTCAATCATCTTTTCACGTTAACTTCGAAATCAAAACCTGCCCACGCCCAACAACCATCAGAAACATTAATCTTTTCATACCAATCACCAGTCATATCATCTAAGTGGTACAAAAGCCAGAGATGATCGTAAATTGGTCAATGTTACGCACTTAACGAGGAAGGCGAGGAGCGTTTGTGCTAAGTTAATAAGAATACAGTAAACAATAGAGTAAACAATTCGCTCACTCATCCGCTTATGACTCAAGGGGTTTCGGCGGCACTGAAGCTACACATTTGCTCACTACCTACATGATGTCTCCTTCCCTTCCTCGACACATATGACATCCGTGAAAGTTGATGCATGAAAGAAAAAGAGAATAAGAAATACGACAAAAACATCAAGCCGCAAAAGAAAACAGACACCTTCCATACTTCTGTCTACTACCCACTGATAAATATTCAAATGATAGGGTGAGGCGAATGTCTTTCAGTATATCAAAAAAAATATAATCCTCCGTCCTTCTATATCTGCATAATACTCGGATATATTGATACTTAATATTTCCGCAGAGAAAGAGATAGAGGAATGGATAGTGATGGGACTGGTGGATAGGAAAATGGATAGTCAAGGGAATGGTGGATAGGGGAAGGGATAGTGAAGGAACTGGTGGATAGGGGAAGGGATAGTGAAGGAAAATGGTGGATAGGGGAAGGGATGGTGAGGGGACTGGTGGATAGGGGAAGGGATAGTGAAGGAAAATGGTGGATAGGGGAAGGGATGGTGAGGGGACTGGTGGATAGGGGAAGGGATAGTGAAGGAAAATGGTGGATAGGGGAAGGGATAGTGAGGGGACTGGTGGATAGGGGAAGGGATGGTGATGGAACTGGTGGATGGGGGAAGGGTTGATGATTAGACTGGTGGATAAGGAAAGCGTTGGTGGTGGGACTGGTGGATAGGGGGAGGGATAGTGATGGGACTGGTGGATAAGGAAAGGGTTGGTGATGGGACTGGTGGATAGAGGAAGGGATAGTGATGGAACTGGTGGATAGGGGAGGGTTGGTGATGGGACTGGTGGATAAGGGAAGGGATTGTGATGGGCCTGGTGGATAGGGGAAGGGAGAGTGATGGAACTAGTGGATAGGGAAAGGGATACTGAGGGGACTGGTGGATAAGGAGTGGGTGTGGGATGGGACGTTCAATTTCCCTATTTACTGTCTTTTCAAATGATGATTGGAGAGGATAATACAATGTGGAAAAAAAATATATGGATGATGACGCTTGATATAGTTCTTTATACTGCAATCCTTTACGTTTGAATATGATGCACAGGTGGGATGATACAATATGAAAAAATCGACTCATCACCAACTCTGTCAGCATGCGTCATAGAGAGAACAAAATAAAAGAAACAAATTTACTAATACTTCACAAGATATTAGTCACTTGCTATACACTAAACAGGGAAGAAAACAGTGTGTGTGTGTGTGTGTGTGTGTGTGTGTGTGTGTGTGTGTGTGTGTGTGTGTGTGTGTGTGTGTGTGTGTGTGTGTGTGTGTTGCCGTGACGCCTTCAATAGCTAGGGAGAATTTCGAAATTCCGGTCTCTTTCAAAGTTTAGAAAGTCTGTCTCAACCGAGCTGCAAGTGGCTTCTTTTTTTTATTTTTTAGTCTCTCTCTCTCTCTCTCTCTCTCTCTCTCTCTCTCTCTCTCTCTCTCTCTCTCTCTCTCTCTCTCTCTCTCTCTCTCTCTCTCTCTCTCTCTCTCTCTCTCTCTCTCTCTCTCTCTCTCTCTCTCTCTCTCTCTCTCCAAGACAAATATACCGCGAAGACATGTTTTCCACTTGCCTTGTTTACTTCAGTCAGTCTAACACGTAATCAGACATCCATTCAACCATGTAGTCAGTCAATTAGCCGGCCGTGTATCCAACCAGCCATCCAGCCCCGTAGTCAACCAGTCAGCCAGTCAACCTTATAGCCATCCAGCCATCTAACCAGCCTACCAATTATCCATCCATCCAACCAGCCAGTCAACTATCTATCCATCTATCAAGTCAGCCAGCCAAGTAGCCATGCAGCCAGTCAGCTATGCACGTTGCCCCTTTCAGCTGCTCCTTCCCGCCACTCCCTCCACGTAGCGCCTCCACATGTTAATTAGGAGCAAAGCGTTTACCCAACACCTGCACCAGCGATCAACACCACCTTCAAATTGCCATTACGCAGAATTACAACCATTAACACTCCTTTATAGATTATGGCGTCATTTTCTCGCTTACATTTTCGGAGGTACGCATGTGTGGAAAAGGAATGATTTTTTTTTTTTCGATTTTGATGTCATTATTTCTTGTTCATCTTAGGTATGTTAAGTGTTGAGGAGGATTTAGTATGTTCCTGTTAATTTTGTTGTATTTGTTCCTTTTATATCCATGGAAGCATACAGGTTTTGAGATTCATTACTTATATACTTTCTTTTTTTACTTTGCTCTATAACATCCCCGGGTTGAACATGTTTTAAGTTGCATTTAATTAACACGCTCTCTCTTTTCACTTTTTTTTTACACATACTTCATCGTTTCTTTGTTCTACATCACCGAGACACACACACACACACACACACACACACACACACACACACACACACACACACACACCTCAAACACAAAGTTCACATCCTCGGATATACACATGTTTTGAATTTCATATAAGACTTACTACATTTTTTTTTTTCGAGGCATCCCACACTCAATCATGCTGCTCTTTCTCTCCCTCGCCGCCGCCGCCGCACGCTTTCTCCTCTGATATAAACGCTAATTATCCTTCTCAGCGTGTTCATAATTGGCAGCTTAGCCGGCAATCCCGCGTCTGTAAGTTTTAATGAGAACAGCCCGTGGCGCGGCCCCGCCATCACTCCTACCGCGGCTAATTACACCGGCGCCAATTTATATTTCGAGTGTAATTACAATAAACAAATGGCGGGACGAGGCCGGAACATGCATCGCTTTCTCCGACGTGCCGCTCCCCGCGCAGATTGATTCACGCGTAATGCCTCAAGATTTACAGCGAGGTGTGCGAAATAATAAGTGTTTTTTTGTGAGTGCGTGTGTGTGGGTTACTGCAACGTTTATGAATATCAAATCGCTCGGAAGTAGTACTCAAGTATCCCAATCCTCATCCTTGACTCGTCAAAACTAAAACTTCAATATCCTCACGTCATTAGGGCATTTTCAAAGTAGGCATCTAAAAAGATGATTATTAGTTTGTTGATAGCAAATCCCTTTTCTCTGCTCACAGGAAACAGGATTAAAAGTCTTCATTAGACGGTTAATATTGAAAAGTTGGCATTAGATTGATTTGGATTTGAACCTACAGGAACAGAAAAAAAAGGTAAATACACTTCGAATTACTTCTATGGAAAATGGTGACAAATCAAATGAGTAAAATAGCTTCTCGGTTGTATAACATATTTTCTGTTGTGAAATACGTAAGCTTGAGAAATCAACAAGATTCTTACTTTTACCTGAGGCTTCAACAGGTGAAGAAACAGTGTATCATACTTTATCTCTTTCTCTACTGCAGCGAGAGAGTGATCTTCATCAAAGTGAAGACTGACTCTACAGGCAAAAGAAAAGGGAATGAAGAACAGAAACAAAGAATGGAAAGAGAGAAAAAGGACGAGGGAGCAGAATCGAGCTAAATCAATAAAACCAATTGATACGCCTGACTAACGTATTCACGCATGACGAAAATTACCCATCAGACGCCGCGCTCAAGTCATCGCCGCAGGGACAAAAATTGAGATTAAACTGCCAATTTTCCAAGACGGGGCATCATCACCACCACCACCACCACCACCACCACATCTATCACCACCACAACGTGCTTCAGAAGGTGTTAGCAGGGCACTGAGCAGGAGGGTGAGAACTAACGTATCAGCTTATTAAAGAGGAGGGAATGGAGGACGGTGAAGAAGGGATAGGGTGTGAGGAACAGGTAGGTAGAGGATGTGAAGACACAAGGAGGAGGTGGAGGAGGAAGAAAGGAGGAGGAGGAGGAGGAGGAAGAGGAGAAGGAGGAGGAGGAGGAGGAGGAGGAGGAGGAGGGGCGGGGCGAGGCGAGGCGACTGGGAGGAGTTAAGAAGAGATGAAAACTGGAGGAGAAGTGGGAGGAGCCGACCCGGGGCTGGAGAGGTAGAGAAAGAGAGAGGGAGAGGGCGGGAGGAGTGGTGCTGCTGGAGAGGGAGTGGTGGCGGCGGCGGCGGCGGCGGGGCTGGAGGACAGGCAGTGGCAGTCAGTAGGTGGACAGGATCCGTATGAGGCGTATCGCTGCCTCGCGCCTTAGATGGGCCGCCACGAGCCTGCCTGCCTGCTTACCTGTCTGCCCCACGCGCCGTCCACCTGCCTGTCTAGACCACACAGGCTCCCACGGAATACACTCCACACCCTGGCGGCGCCACAGTGAATGACACGCGATATTAAGAACTGTCGCTAAAGAGATACTTAGTGACGACTTCAAATTTTACATCACTAATTTCTATAATTTTTTTATCTCCCTTTCCGGGTTTATTTTTTGCCGGCTAAAGAAAACCTCTTAGTGACACTTAGTAGTTTTTGTATATAATTATTATTTTTACTAGTTTTCTTAGCTAAACCGGACTGAATATAGAGAAAAAAGGTTTATGGAGACGGCTCGGTGGACTTACAGCCATGAATAAGACTAAACCCCCGGGCAAAAGAGGAGGGCGAGTGAGGGAGTGAGGGGGAAGAAGGAAGTAGGAAGAAGAGAGAAAGAAGGAGGAGAAGGAGGAGGAGGAGGTGGAGAAGGAGGAGAGGGGGAAGTGTTGAGGAGGGAAGGGAGCTAAGACAAACTGAGACAAACCCCTCCCTTCACCTCCCCCAACGCAACCTAACCTAAAGAGGGGAAAAGAAGATCCGTTGAGGGGCTACCTGATCACCCCCCCCGCTCCCCCCCCCAGCCCAGCACGTGCTTCCCAGAATCCCCAAACAGCAGGTAGGTCAACTTTGGTTTTGGACGCAATGTAAACAATCGCAGCTAAGTCAAGTTGTTTGCCTTCTTATGTGGTTGTGTTCGTTTTGTTTGCCGTCTCTCTCTCTCTCTCTCTCTCTCTCTCTCTCTCTCTCTCTCTCTCTCTCTCTCTCTCTCTCTCTCTCTCTCTCTCTCTCTCTCTCTCTCTCTCTCTCTCTCTCTCTCTCTCTCTCTCTCTCTCTCTCTCTCTCTCTCTCTCTCTCTCTCTCTCTCTCTCTCTAATGATTGAGACGGATAAACCGCTACTTCAAAATAATTACACACACACACACACACACACACACACACACACACACACACTGACTATACTCCTTCTCGGATGTTCGAGCTAACACTTTTACCAACAATCTAGATCCAAACTTTTGTGTGTTTTGGGGTCCATCTTTCCAACGAATGACCTTATCTCCCACAACATAGCTCGGCCAAATCAATACTAAAAAAACAACATTACAACAAAATAATTAACTTTATTTTCACTCTTCTCCGTTCCTTGGAAGAAAACGTAAGCCAGCATTAGCCACAAATAAATAAAGAACCACAACACCGATTATACGTGGACCAGCAACGCACAAGCAGCGGAGTGTCAATAAACAACAGCATCATGACAGTGTGCAGAGCCGTGAACCCGCGATGTGTCTTGCGTATTGTTGTTATTACGGTCGGCGGGAATGAGAGGGGAAAAGAGAGAGGTACTGAGAGAGGGGGAAAGAGAGAGAGGGAGGTATTGAGAGAGGGAGAGAGTGTGTGAGGTGGAGCAAAAGTACGATTTCAGAACATTTAGATGAAACTTGGTATAGTATTCGTGATATTCCTTCTCTCTGTCCTTCCTTCCCTCTTTCCTTCCTTACATACTTCTTTCCGTCCCTCCTTCCTTCCTCAATTCATTCATAAATTCACTCATTCATTCATTCTTTCCTTCTTTACTTTCTTATTCCTTCCTCTCTATCTATTTTTAGTCTTATTTTCTTTAAATGATTCTCTTCCTTTGTCTTTCTAGTTTTCAATTTTATTTATTATTCATCTGTCTGTCTGTGAGTGACTTTCTGATAATCTCTCTCTCTCTCTCTCTCTCTCTCTCTCTCTCTCTCTCTCTCTCTCTCTCTCTCTCTCTCTCTCTCTCTCTCTCTCTCTCTCTCTCTCTCTCTCTCTCTCTCTCTCTCCCCCCCCCCCATGATTCTCTTCGACTTCCTTCTTTATTATGTTTTTCTGTCATCTGTATCTGTGTGAGACTCTAATACTCTCTCTCTCTCTCTCTCTCTCTCTCTCTCTCTCTCTCTCTCTCTCTCTCTCTCTCTCTCTCTCTCTCTCTCTCTCTCTCTCTCTCTCTCTCTCTCTCTCTCTCTCTCTCTCTCTCTCTCTCTCTCTCTCTCTCTCTCTCTCTCTCTCTCTCTCTTCCCCTCTCCACGCTCAGGAGACACAGGAGTCGTTTCCCGCGTGTCCTTTACGATCACGGTCATTTCCCTGAGTGCTGGACGTGACTGACGCTCTGGACGCACACACACACACACACACACACACACACACACACACACACACACACACACACACACACACACACACACACACATTCTGATATAAACTGACTTGGTGACGTAGTATTTGTAAGACTTTTTGGTGATATTCTTTCCTTTATTAATATCATTATTATTATTGTTATTGTCATTACTATTATCACTATTATTATTATTATTATTATTATTATTATTATTATTATTATTATTATTATTATTATTATCATTATTATTATTATTATTATTATCACTTAACCTTCCTCCTCCTCCTCCTCTTCCTCCTCCTCCTCCTCCTCCTCCTTCTTCTTCTTCTCCTCCTCCTCCTCCTCCTCCTCCTCCTCCTCCTCCTCATCCTCCTCCTCCTCCTTCTCCTTCTCCTTCTCCTCCTCCTCCTCCTCCTCCTCCCCCTCTTCATTTTCACCTTGCTCCTCCTTCCCCTTCTCCATCTCCTCTTCCTCTTCCTCTTCCTCTTTTTCCTCCTCCCTTTTATTATCACCCTCACCACCACCACTACAACCACCACCACCACCACCAGTACCATTACCATAATCATAAAAATCATAATGAGAGAGTCACAACTAAGATTTGTTTTACCTTAGCCTGACAGCTGGCGCCCCGTATTCGCCTGCTAAGTATAAGCTGTCTTTGTAGGTCTCCCTCATGCATGATGGAAGGTCTAAAGGGGGGTTGGGGGTCGGTAGCCTGCAGCTCTGGTCACGCGTGGGGCTATATCACTGCAGGACACGTGTACTGCTTCTGAATCTTCGTGCATATTATTCACCCTTTCAAAACGAGGGTGCAATACGGCACTATTCCATTATTAGATTCTTTTTTCAAAGGTATTTCTAGACATCGAGGTAAAACGCTTTCTCAATCCCCTTATTATTCTTATAAGTAATCTTTTATTTCTGAATCAGATTTTAGTTTTAAACGTACACTTTTTTTTTCAGTCTGGCTCCGATAGCCTTCCATTTCTATGGATTGACTTATTGACTGAATGACTGTAAGGAATGACATTTTGTCCACTTTTATTGGTCCTTGGTTCTTCCACACACAAAAATATCTGACGCTACTGACTGGAGATGCATAACTGTCAATATCAACTAAACTAATGATGATGAAAACAATAATGCAGTGTCGTGTATACTCGCTTTCTGTCCTTGAATATCAGTCAGCTGCCTCCAGACACAGGTTGTAAGAACAAACAGATGGCCTGAGAGGCAGTTCGCTTTTCCACAAAATTTGATGAATAATTAGTAAATAACGTGTCAGCCCTTTACCGTCTTAGGTTTCACAAAACACACTCAAGTACCCTGGATACACAAAAACTAGATTTATGTATGCTTCAGGTGCCTTTAATGCGATGGAAATAATAATAATAATAATAATAATAATAATAATAATAATAATAATAATAATAATAATAATAATAATAATTATGATAATAATAATAATAATAATAATAATAATAATAATAATAATAATAATAATAATAATAATAATAATAATAATAATAATAATAATAATAATAATAATAATAATAATAATAATAATAATAATAATAATAATAATGATAACAACAACAATAATATAGTTTGGGGTAATAATTTACACCACACTTCAACTTTCTCTCTCTCTCTCTCTCTCTCTCTCTCTCTCTCTCTCTCTCTCTCTCTCTCTCTCTCTCTCTCTCTCTCTCTCTCTCTCTCTCTCTCTCTCTCACACACACACACACACACACACACACACACACACACACACACACACACACACACACACACACACACACACACATTCTCGCTCTCTAAAATCAGCCGCAATCAATCACAATAGCTCCAAAACAATTCACGAGTTAGGGCATCGACGTCCCGAGTATTGAATGACGAAGAGGCGATACCACCACTCAAGGACAATCAGGTGTTACTTTGTGTTTTGTTTACGTTTGTCTGAAGTCTTGCATCTGAGGGACCGACGAGATTAAGAGAACTAGGGAGGGACAGTATGGGAGGAAAAGAGGGGATAGAGGAATGGTTGGGGGAAAAAAACGAAGAAAGAAAACATCAAGAAGGGGTAAGAAGGAGGAAGTAAGTTATGGAAGGAATGGAGAGAGAAATAGAGGGAGGAAGGAGGTGCGGAGTGCAGGAAACATAACGTAGTTACAGAAATGTATGAACGAAAGTGCACACACACACACACACACACACACACACACACACACACACACACACACACACACACCACTGATACCCCCCAAAAAAATATAAGAAAAATTTCAATATCTTAAGTGCAGTATAAAAAAAAAAGAACTGTTTTCCTTTATAGACAAATTACAGTATTGTAGGTATCTTCACCATTATTATTATTATTATTATTATTATTATTATTATTATTATTATTATTATTATTATTATTATTATTATTATTATACTATTATCACTATTACTATTATCATTATTATCAGACAGCCCAGCAAAAATCCCTCTCCTCGGATAAGGTTCCATGAGAGAGCAGCTCCACCTCTCTCACCAAGAAGTTGCATCGACTGAGGCGCCAATTACCTTCCCCGCGGCAAGAAGCAGCAGTAGTAGTAGTAGTAGTAGTAGTATAAGTAGTAGTAGTAGTAGTTGTAGCAGTAGTAGTAGTAGTAGTAGTAGTAGTAGTAGTAGTAGTAGTAGTAGTAGTAGTAGTAGTAGTAGTAGTAGTAGTAGTAGTGGTAGTAGTAGTAGTAGTAGTAGTAGTAGTAGTAGTAGTAGTAGTGGTAGTAGTAGTAACTAGAGACGATACTGTGTTTAGTAGAGATGGTCGTGATGAAAGTGGTGTACGAATAACTATTGTCCGTTTAAAAATACACATAATCAATATCAAATCATTAACTTGTTTTTTCTTTATGTTTTGCCGGGGCGATAAATGAGCAACGTCTTCAAGGAATGTTTCCATCGCGCTGGACTGATTTTGCTTCTTTTTACTTATCTTTCTTCTTTTCCTCGTTCGTTTGATGTCCTCTCTTGTCATCTCATTCCAAGTTTTAATGAATAGAGAAAAATTAATATCTTTTACGGGCTTCCTCGCACTCGTTGTTACTCCTTTGTTCTCTTCTCTCTCTCTCTCTCTCTCTCTCTCTCTCTCTCTCTCTCTCTCTCTCTCTCTCTCTCTCTCTCTCTCTCTCTCTCTCTCTCTCTCTCTCTCTCTCTCTCTCTCTCTCTCTCTCTCTCTCTCTCTCTCTCTCTCTCTTCCCCAAAAATTAAATCTTCCTCGTCCCTGTTCCTTTTGTTTGTGTTTTCCACCAGTCATATCACCTCTCTAACCTCATTATTACTCGCTATATCAATGTTCCCAACCCTTCCTCATTTTTATGCTCATTTTTTAGTACCTCTCCCCTTCGTCCGCTTGGCACACATCCTCCGCCCCGCTGACCCGAACAGCCAAATCAAACTTTAACTTGGAAAGAAAAAGAAAACTTATCGTCACTTTTGTCGCAAAAATTTCTCAATTAAAATACCCGGCAAGGCGGGACTCGTGATTGAAGGGAAAATTTTCGCACAAGGAACTATGAAGATTTTTTTCTTGGAATATTATTTTCATAAAATATAGCATTTCTTTTAGGTTGCCTTGAAATAGATCATGCATTATTATTATTATTATTATTATTATTATTATTATTGTTATTATTATTATTATTATTATTATTATTATTATTATTATTATCATTATTATTATTATTACTATAATTATTATTATCAGTAGTAGTATTAGTATTAGTATTATTATCATTTTTATTTACTTTTATTATTATTATTTTTATTATTGTCATTATCATGATTATTATTATCATCATCATCACCATCATCATAATCTTCATCACCATCATTACTAAACTTATATGTTCAGTGTTTATGGTTGGTTCAGGTCCGTAATGCCCCGTACCGAGGAGTGTTAATCACTGTCACTGAAGTTGTGACAATGTAATGCAGTTAATTGAAGCAGATGTTATTTACTGGCAATAATACTCTGTGTGAAGCCTTGCACCGCTGCACAGCTCTGACCTAACTGTTGGAATAATGATAATAGAAACAATGATTGTGATATAATAATAATAATAATAATAATAATAATAATAATAATAATAATAATAATAATAATAATAATAATAATGGTAAGCAAACAGCGTATTTAAAAGAATAAGTATCGCCCGACGTATTGGCCAAAATAATATCTTGAGCTAGCATTCATCATTTACTATATTAGTTAATTTTTATCGGATCTTATCGAAGTGCCGACCACGCCTGCAGGACTGTATAATCAGGCTGATGTATGAAAATGAACTCTTGAAAAAATAAAGATTGATCAACATTCTATATTGACATACCAGCCAAATTTTTATATGTTTTGTTTTTCTTTCTTGATGTGAATACTAAGTGGCAGGATTCGCACAAACTGATGAAACTTGCACTATTTTTTACTTAAACAATTTTTACTGCTTGAATCTAAGAGTTGGCCAGAACGTATCTCTTTTAATTACCTATATTTTTCTTTAAAATATTGCCTTTGTTTAAATATTTTTGGTGTATTGTGTTGAGGTTACAGATTTTGGAATTTCTAGCATTTGTATTCTTATGGGTTTATTGATTATATACACTGCCTTTACTGACAATGATAATACATCTAGCAAAACCAAAAGCATCTGCCCTTTCTGGTAGCGTGGCTTTGCGATTAGACTTTCAGTATGTGTTCGTGATAACATTGGGAGAAGAGTTGACTCCAAACCACTGTTTTGAAATTATTGCCTACGTAAAAGTAATGTTTGCGTCTGTTCACAGTAATTATCTTACGCTGTGGTGGAGCAAAACGTTCAGACTTGTATACCTTTGTGTGTGTAACAACGATCCTTACTCCGACAGCCTTGTGTGAACACCCTGAGGCACGGGAAACACATGAAGCTTAATGGCTACTGTTTATTATTGCTTTTTGCTAACATTAATTTGTCTTTTTGTTTTCTCTTTACTCTTTCAAAGCATGTTTTTAGAGTTTTTCTCAACAAATAAATGCATTTCTTAAGACACAGAAATCTTTGCTATATAGTTATGTATTTATCTATTTTTCTTAATAATCTAAGATGGGCAGCAGCGCCAGCAATCCTGCCCCAGACACAAGAGGGGAGGGAAACAGTTGCGCATGACTGATCTATCACACCGTTCTATTTTGCTGTTGTTATTGTCATCGTCGTCGTCGTTGTTGTTGTTGTTGTTGTTGTTGTTGTATATGGTGGCGTTGTTGTTGGTGGTGATGGTGGTGGTCGGCGCGTAGACCATCAGAGCAGCCCGCCGGAACACATTAGAAGTGACTTGTTGATTTTCTTGCTCACTACACCACCACCGCCACCACCGCCATCCCCTCTTCTTCTGCTCGTCCGTGTGGCGTGTGCGCTGTGATCTGTGCTCTTTCCTGGCTTTTTATTTGCACTAATTTGGGTCCAGGAGTCAGTGATTATTCTTACCTGATACTTGACGTTTCTTCATTTATTCCTTCCTTTCTTCTTTCTTTCTTTCTTTCTTACATTTTTTCTTTCCTTCTCATATTATTTTTTTCCTTTTGCTCTTTTCAATCCCTTCTTTTTTTTTGTTCCTTACTAAAACTTTCTTCTGCTTGCATGTCTTCTCTTTTCCATCAATCTTTTTCACTCCTATATTTTAATACTTCTTTATTATTTTGCTTTTTAGTCCGTTATTTCCTTCATTCTTCATTCGTGCATTATTTCTTTCCGTTTTGCTTTCCTTCTATCCTTCATTGCATTCTTCATTCCTTCCTCCTTTCTCTCCTTTCTTCTTATCTTCACTTCTTCCTACCTTTCTTCCTTCCATCCTTCCTTCCTTTCTTCCAATCTTACTTCATTTCTTCCTTCCCTCCTTCCTTGCTATCACCCGTGTGGCCTTCCAGAGTGAAAGCACGAGAACATCATTTTCCGTGCGTCAAGAAACTCCGATTAACATGTATGGGAACAAAACAAAAAAGCGTTACATTTACTCCCTATTGATTCGTATTCTGCGGAAGTTAATCGCCGTTATTACAAACTCCACGCCGTCGTCGCTTCACACAGTTTCAAGTAAACAGCGCGCGAGGGGGGAAAAGTAATTTGACACTGCCATTTCTCGCTCATTATGGCGTGATCTTGGTGGACGGATTTAAGCTTGACAATGTTTAATTACCCTATTCATCCTGCGCTGGAATCCTTTATGCCGTGAACAACAAAGGGCAGCAGGAAAAGAGTCGGCAGTAAATTAATTCCCTTTGCTGTGTATCAGATTTATTGTTCTTTTGCTTCAATCAGGTGAATGCAACTGACCAAAGTCCGCACACAAAGGATAAATAAAATCATGCACACACACACACACACACACACACACAAACACACACACACACACACACACACACTGATTTATATTTAACAGTTTTTTTTATAACGTTCTTTCTCTACAAATTTCGCGCACATTTCCCTAACAAAAACCGTTAACAACATTCCAACAAAATCATAACAAATGCTGAAGTTTTACGGATCGTCATAAAATACAAAGTCGACGTGCTTTTGTTTTCTTTCTTCTTCAATTCCTTTTCTATATTTTGTTCTTGTCTTTTCTCTCTCTAATTCTCTCAATTATAATTTTGCAATCCTAATCTTTCTTTTCTTCAATTCGTCTTTCATATTTTGTCTTCTCTCTATCTCTCATTTTCGTCTATACTTTTACAATTTTTATCTTATTTTTTTTTTCAATTTCTCCTCCATATTTTATCCTTGTCTTTTTTTTTCTCATCTCGTTTATTCTGTTCAAATTCTCATCCTTTTAAATTTTTCTTCTCCGTTTTCTATTTTATATCACATTCACGTCCATATTTATCCCCTCCATTCCTATTACATGGTCGTATTTTCTCCTCTTCCTTATTTACTTCTTTCTTTTTTCCCTCATTCTCATCCTTTACGCGCCCATATAAATTATCCTTTCTGTATTTTTTCCCTTCAAGTCCATTACTTTTCCTGCTTGACTTTTTTATGTTCCTGCTTTCCTCTCCGTTCCCTCCGTTCCTTCCCTCCTCCTTCCTTTATCTTATCTGTCTATTTCCCTCCTTTCTTCCTGTGTTTCTTCCTCTTTCGCTCAATCCTATACCTTAGATCTTTCTTTTTTTCTTTCCTTCCTTCCTTCATTCATTCTTATCTTCCTTCCACCCTCTCTTCCTTTAATCTCTCTCTTTTCTTCCTCCTTTCCTTCTTTCTTTTCCTTCCCTCCCTCTCCTTTCCTTCCTATCCTTCCCTTTGTTTATTTTGCTTTTTTTTCTTTACCTTCCCTGCGACCCTCACTTCTATCTTCCCCTCTATCCTTCCTTCCTTCCTTCTTTATTTCCCCGATGTTCCTTCCTTCTCCTTCCCTTCCATCCTTCCCTGCTATTTTCCTTCCTTCCTTCTTTGTTTCCTCAACTTTCATTCCTTCTTTTCTTTCTTTCTTTTTTCCTTCCTTCCTTATATACTTCCCGGACGTTCCTTTCTTTATCTTCCGTTCTATCCTTCCTTCCTTCCTTATTTACTTCCCTTCCTTTCACATTTTTCTTTTGCTCCTCTTTCCTATCCCTTCCGTTCCATTCCATTCCCTTCCCTCGGACTCTCACTTCTTCCTTCCCTTCTATCCTTCCTTCTTTACTTTCCCGATCTTCCTTCCTTCCTTCCCTCGCCCGTGTCTTACCTGGGTGCGAGGTAGTCAGGTGTGTGCCCCAGGTGTGTGCTACCAGGCGGTCTTATTCAAAACACTGCTCATACTGAACCCCGCGCGGCTGAATGTGTTCATTGTGGATCAGTAAATTACCTCATTTCTGGTCCTGCCGGGCTCATTACACACTGATTCCCCAAGAGAGTTTATCCTTAATGACTGCCGCTGCTTAAGATTCTCCTAGGCGATTTTTTTTTTCCTTTCCCTCCTGTTCTCTCTCTCTCTCTCTCTCTCTCTCTCTCTCTCTCTCTCTCTCTCTCTCTCTCTCTCTCTCTCTCTCTCTCTCTCTCTCTCTCTCTCTCTCCTTATGTGTCTGTTTATCTTTAGAAATGTACCGTAAACCTGTCAAATGAGAGAGAGAGAGAGAGAGTTTCGGAAGCTGATTGTTACAAAAGCTATTTATGTCTTTGGAGTTTTAAGTTTCAACAGAATTATGCAAACCTGCCCCCCCCTCTCCTCCTCCTCCTCCTCCTCCTCCTCCTCCTCCTCCTTCTCTTCTTTCCTCTTAATATTCTTCTTGCGTAACAGGTGCGGGAAACGATATTCATTATGTTCATTTACAAGCAACAGCAGCAACAAGGAAGACTAATTTTCTCTCTCTCTCTCTCTCTCTCTCTCTCTCTCTCTCTCTCTCTCTCTCTCTCTCTCTCTCTCTCTCTCTCTCTCTCTCTCTCTCTCTCTCTCTCTCTCACACACACACACACACACACACACACACTGTTTTATCCATCACAATTCTCTCTTTCAAACACAAACATGCACGATTTGACGATTTAGAGAAACAGGAAAGAACAAAAAAGGGAAAGAATAAGGAAGGGGAAGTATAGACAGCGAGGAAAGGGAAGCAAAACGACTTTCTAATCTGGAAATGGGCAGTCAGTGGGTTCTCGGATGAAATAAAAATAAAAATAACAATAAAAATACGTAAAAAAAAATAACACACCTAAACGATAAAAACAGAAGACCAAACGGGAGAAGCACATGAAACTTCCTCCATTGTTGTGTGTGTGTGTGTGTGTGTGTGTGTGTGTGTGTGTGTGTGTGTGTGTGTAGGGGCGGGGAATAAAGCGAGTAATGGATGGGTGGCGTGAGTAATATTATGCCCCGGCGTGTCTCATCCATCAAGATACTTTAATAACATCATGTAGGAGACGAGCAAAAAAAAAAAAAAAAAAAAAAATCACGCGTCAGGAATTTGTACAATATAAATATAATACCAAATAAAACAAATCCGTGCAATCAGGAACACTTGATAGAAAAGAAAAAAAATACATGGTTGACTATATCTCATCCATCAAACTCCTTTTTAATATAAACACCAACGACAAAAAAAATAAAAAATCTTGTAAGAAATTTGAGGAAAAAATATGTATCAGGTAAATTAAACGACTCATCAATATTATCCTTTTTAAAACTAATGTAACTATTTTGTCACAACACTCACGGTCTTTAGCAGCGTCGAAAGCACAATCCTTCCTGCATGGCTCGGAGAAACAGTGATCCGCGTTGACGCAGTAATTGTTGGATGGAAGAAAACGGGAAGCGCTGGCGTCACGAGGGGTATCTTTTGTGTTCCGCCTCTATCTGGCTTCGTGACGGCTGGGGGAAGTAGAGGAGCGGCGCAGGTGAATTATTGGGTGACAGAGGGAAGGGAAGGGAGGCAAGGTGGGTGACATTCCTCCACCATTCCATCACGATAAAATTCCCTCGTTCGACTCCTGAAAAAAAAGGGAGAAAGGAAAACATTATACGAGCGGATGAAAAAATATCGCTGGAATGACGGCGTCCTCCTCGTGCTGACTGCATAAGGGAAAATAAAAGCGCTAAACATTTGACCTGCGATGCGAAAAAGAAATAAATGGCCACTTTTCCACCAGCACGAGTGTCGGATGGAGAACAATAGTGGGATGGGGGTGGGGAAGAGTGCGATATATTACACCATTCCTTAACACGACACTGCCTACCATCACCATCACCACCACCATCGCCTTGACCATCACCGTCACCATTCCTGCCCCCTTGTGTACGTATATCGTGGAGCTAACTGCCTCTGTGTGTACATGTGTGTGTGTGTGTGTGTGTGGATGTGTCGAGAGAAAGAATAACCCGACCTCTACCTTACATTTACCTGCCCTCGTCAATTACAGGTATATCACCGCACAACAGGTATACAAGAGCCAGTAAGGTTGCGACGCAGGACCTGTCTGGTATACGCGAAGCTGCTCCTCTGTTTTGTTTATGTCAGGTCCGGATCGAGCTGCTGGTGCCATCGGGTGACGCGGTAACTTACGAGACCCAGACTCGTTTTGAGCCCCCACTTCGATTCCCTGTGTGAGTCCGAGTGAATTAGTGTGACTCAATACTAACCTGTCTCGCCCGATAGTGGTCGTAATTCAACTTTCATCGGTGCAAAAAGGTGTCTGACTGGCCATTGGTGTTTTCTGGAAGATTTATAGCGAAGACTGGAAATCAGGGTAAACAGATCCAAGAATTCATTGTTCACGTATTCAAGGATTTAGTATCTCTTTTCTCTCTATTTTAGGAATCGTTTGAGGTTGAGATTTACGCTTGCTTCTTCTTAGCTGTAAATTGTGCAAAGGCTGACGCAACGGATGGTGAAGCTTAGGTTTGGTCGTTTTTTTTTTTTACAACAAAGGAGACAGCTCAAGGGCACAAAAAGTAAACAATAAAAAAAAAGCCGCTACTCGCTTCTCTAAACAAAATCAAAGAGGTGGCCGAAAGAGAGGTCAATTTCGGGAGGAGGTGTCCTGATAGCCTCCTCTTGAAAGAAAAAGATATCATCCACTATTTGACTTTCGTTTGTATGTGTATCGTGAAGACGTGCAAGGATATATAAATTCCCTAACCGTCCTAATACAATGCAATGATATCAAGTTTCCTTTCCCAAAACAAATATCTTTTCTTCTTATCACATCGCAATTATTTTCATCCATTATTTTCATTTTAATTCCTTATCAGGCATGTATTTTTGTATGTTTTTTTCTTCATCCTACATTCCCTTTCTATTTTTTTTATTCATTTATCATTTTTACCTCCCCTTCATGTGATCGTAGCAGATAAAGGCAATGACGGGGTTGGGCTTATTACACGCCTTACTTTTCTTTGCCCTCTCCTTCGATGTAACACCCGGACACATGCGAGGTGGGAATCAATGAAGTCCCACGCAATGAGGCGGAATTTTATTTTTTTCACTTCGCATTACGCAGCAAAGATAAGAGAGTGAAAGAGCGAATATAAGGTCACCTAACGTTACCATGCCAAAGTCCTTAAATTAGAAGCACACACACACACACACACACACACACACACACACACACCATACACCTGCTCCATCCTCTGCAGTCAACAATACCTTCTGACTTCGCCTTGACTGCCCACTGTCCTAATCCTTCATAATTCTCCCTCCCAACAACCATTTCCCCCTCCTCCCCCTCCATCTGAATCCTCCCTAACTGATCATGGTTCCTGCTATACCCTGTTGCCTTCTTCCTTTCCTCCCTGCCACCAATCGCTCTTACTCCTTCTTCGTTGTCATTACCTGCTATTTCTCTCTGACGTCTCTTGCGCTCTCTCGCCTTCCCTATTCCCCCTTTTTTTTAACTCGTTGCCCTTTTGCTCTCATTTCGTCCCTATGTAGTTGTTTTTTCCATTTATAACGAGCCCCTCAACGCCCCTTGCCGTTCTTTCCTTGTTTCCCTTTCTACTATCCCCTTCCCTCTTCCCCTTCTTCCCATCATACCATTCTGTTGCCTTTCCCTCTCTTCCTTGTAGTTTCTCCTTTCTCTCGTCTACTCTCAGTTCTTCTCTTCGCCTCTTCCCATTTTTCATTTCAATACTTTGCTCCCTTCTTTCACCATCTCCGCGCAGTTTCCTTTTCTCCTTGTTTCTCCTCGTCTTCGCTACCTCAACCTTTCCACCCTCAACCACTCTTCGTCCCGTCTAGTTCATCCCATTCTTTACTCGTTATCCTTTTCTCTTATTCAGTTCCTTTCTTCCCTCGTTATTCCTCGCCTTCGCTACCTCAACCACTTTCTTCGTCTCTGTGTGTGTGTGTGTGTGTAAGTGTGTGTGTGTGTGTGTGTGTGTGTACTTCGCGCATAATAAAACATGGGGCTCTAAGTAAAGGTTTCATCCCCCCCCCAACCCCTCACCACCACCACCACCATCACCAATAGCACCACCACCACCACTATCGCCACTATAAGTCTGCCTTGCCACGCTACTCCGCACGCTGACTTGCTACTCCCATAAGTCAGATGATAACGCCGCAGCACGAGGGCGGAACAGCAGAGAACAGCAGGTAGGAGCACGCAGGGGCAGGGAGAGGAGGGAGGGAAGGGAGAGCAGGTAGGGGGCAAGGGCAGAAGTATATATTATCCGCTTCCAATACGTGGGCATGCAAACACCTCGATAACACTTAGCTGCGGACAAAAACAACGCCGCCTGCCGTGATGGGGACGAGGCGATTACAGGGTGCTAAGCTGTGAAGCCCCGGCCCAAAAACAGGGATAAGCCGCGTGCATGTTTGAACGATTATTTGTCATGGGTGTCAATAGGAAGAGTGGCCGGCTTGGAACTGACTGACTGGGTGGTTCGGGGTTGGCTAGCGGACGGTTGGAATGGCTGATTGGCGGGTTGAGGTACTGGGGAAGGGAGGGGTGGGGTTGGGTGTGGGTTTAGGTGTGTGTGTAGGGGTGGGGGGTAGGGGGGAATGACGAGGACACTGACTGGCTGGCTATATGACTGGCTGGCAACATGACTGGCTGGTTATATGACTGGCTGACAACATGACTGGCTGGCTATATGACTGGCTTGCTGACTGGCTGGCTATATGACTGGCTGGCAACATGACTGGCTGGCTATATGACTGGCTGACAACATGACTGGCTGGCTATATGACTGGCTTGCTGACTGACTGGCTATATGACTGGCTGGCAACATGACTGGCTGGCTATATGACTGGCTGGCAACATGACTGGCTGGCTATATGACTGGCTGACAACATGACTGGCTGGCTATATGACTGGCTTGCTGACTGGCTGGCTATATGACTGGCTGGCAACATGACTGGCTGGCAACATGACTGGCTGGCTATATGACTGGCTGGCAACATGACTGGCTGGCTATATGACTGGCTCGCTGACTGGCTGACCGGTGGGATGGGTTTATTTATTTACTTACTTATATATGTATCTTTTCATCTTATTTTTATCTAGTATATTCATTTATTTGTTTTTGTGTTTGCTGTGTCCCTGTGTTTGCCCATGTGTTTGTTTTTTGTTGACAGGTGAATGAGACGCGTTAATGGTTAAATAGATTATAGATTATAGATTAGCTGGCCGTCAAAAATGCCATTGTCATTTTGGTTTACTAACTGGGTGGCTCCTGGCTGGGTGACAGGTTGAGACAGACAATGGTTTTAGGCTGAATGAACGATCGAGACTGACTGAACGACTGAATGAATAGGTGGAGGTGTGGAGGACAACTGACTTGGTGGGGATCTGACTGGACGGCTAACTGACTGATCAACCAACGGACTGAGTGGCTGATTGACGGACTAAAGGCGGCGTCACACAGGGCAAATTTCTCCCAACATCTTGCTCGTTTTCGTTGGTGATATCGCCAACAAAAAATGTTGTGCATAAAACTGTGACCCTGAACTGTTGTGTTGACGCCGAGCTCCAACAACAACAACCACCACTCCAGCATCTCTCCAGCAACTTTTCCATGAATCGGAAGGATATTGAGGTTTTAGAAGATTGTGCTGCTGCATTGCACATAATGAAGCATGTGCTACGACTGCAGAAGCGCCAGAAGAGGCGGTGTTCTCCATCTCAACAGTTTGTTTACCTCGCGCCAGGCACACTCCGCCCAGCATACCATCACAGTCAGTTCAGTGTTATAAATAACTTTACACAGTGTACAAATAAATCACAAACACATACTTGCACATGTACGTCGGTTTTTGGATTTTTACAGTTGACAATTTGAGTAAATATGAGATGATTGATTTTCAATTAACAGTTACAGCTTATAGCACGAATGGCATTTGACCCCGATTTCTCCCAACCAGTCTGGCAACACAACCGTTGTCCATCCTTCCCGATCCGCCAAATCTTGTTGGTGGTTGATCATTTTGCCCAACCGCCAACCAAAACGAGCAACATGTTCGGAGAAATTTACCTGTGTGACGCCGCCTTAACAAGCAAACTGAATGGATGAGTTTATATCTGACTGACTGTGTTGGTATGTAGCAAGGTACCTGGCTGGCAGACCAAATGAATGATTGATTGGTTGGCTGAATGACTACCTGGTATACTGGCTGGCTGGCTGGATGCAGATTAAAGATTGGAAGACTGAGGGTGTGGAAGGGTGGATGGGCAGCATGGCGTGAATAGTGGTGGTGAAAATGGAGGAGGAATCAGAAGTGGAAGCAGTAATAGTAGTGGTGGCAGTGGTGGTGTTGGTGTTCTTGCCGTAGTGGTAGTTTTTTTATCTGTTGTTGGAGGTGGTTGTGGTGAAGATGGTGGAGAGAATAGAAGTGGAAATAGTAATAGTAGCAGTTGTGGTGGTGCTGATGTTCGTGCTGCTGTCATATTTGGAAGTTACGGTGGTGATAGTACTGGTGGTGGAGGTGTTGGAGGAGGTAGTGGTAAGGTATTGGGTAAGGTGGTGGTGGTGGTGGGGATCTTGGAGTAGGTGGAGGAGCAGATAGTGGTCGTGGTGGGAGGAGGGGGGAGGAGGGAGGAGTTAATGGTGGGGAAGGTGGAGTTGGTGGTATTGGTGGCAGTTGTGGTGGTGGTGGCAGACACGTAGGACACGCGAGGCGCCGCCCACACCCCCAGGAGAGTGTGGTCGTGATGTGTCCACAGGGAGAGGGGTCGTGGCTTCAGCAGGGCCTATGAATAATGTGTGTGTGTGTGTGTGTGTGTGTGTGTGTGTGTTACCAATACACGTGACATTCTCCACATTCTCCCTTAGATTCAATCATAAATTTCCGTGACAGGTATGCCGGTGCCGCTGCTCCTGCCACTACTTTTTTTTATCTTCCATCTACTACTACTACTACTACTACTACTACTACTACTACTACTACTACGTTCAATACCTTTACATAAACAATACTAGTGATAGTAATAATGCTAATAAAAATAAAAATAAGGATATTAATAATGGCAATAACAGTAGTAATAAAAGTATAACAAGCAGCCACTTTGCTCAGTCACATAACCCCAATTTTGACCTCTAAAAACAAAGCATGCCTCGGCCGAACGATCTCTTGTGAACTGATAGAAAAAATGAGACATCAGAATTTCAAGAGTAAAAAAAAAAAAGGTCCATGAACACAGTGATTTGCAGGTAAAAACTCGACGGGCAGGTGAACGTGTGACAAAGGCAGATTTTGGGCTAGAAGAAAAATTATATATGAAAAAATCGACGCTTTGCAAAATTAATCCGCGAAAATGGTAAACAGGAAAATTCTGTCCACTTTAAAACCAGATGATGAAAAATACTTTAACTGGATCGTACGGAAATTCAGAATGTTTATATCTCGAATACACGAATTTATGAAAAGAAAGGAAAGATTTGAAATTTGTCCAGTGATGTATCTCTATCAACGCATTGCTCTTTTACGTTTCTTTTCTTATCTTTTTTTTTCATGAGATATTTTCATATATAGATTTTTTTTTAACTTACTCGTTCCTTCCTTATTCTAATATCTCGACTTTTGCTAAATAATTTTCTGTGTAAATCCTTTTATCGGTCGAATGATTTAGATTCAGAAATATAGACTACCTCTCTCTCTCTCTCTCTCTCTCTCTCTCTCTCTCTCTCTCTCTCTCCGGACCCCTACCATCTCGCCCCCTCCCTCGTAAACTGATCCACGTCCTCCACTTTTAGTCAGAGCGAGGCTTGGCGGGGGTCCATAATTCTGATTTAGTTATATACTTTACACTCTAGTCAGTCAGTGAGGCATAACCTTGAACCCCGAGGCTGTGCAGTGAGTTTTGAGATGCTGCACTGACTCTCTTTTTGTGTTCCTTGGAGTTGCTGTTGTGCTTGTTACTGTTGTTGTTGTTGTTGTTGTTGGAGCTAATCGTGTTCGTTTTTTTTCTTCTTGTTTTGTTATTGTTTTCTAAGTGGCTCTCTTGTGCCTCTTTTTCTTCTTCTTGTTCTTGATCTTTGTCTTATTTTTTATCCTTTGCTAATTATTGTAGTTATAATTGGAGAGAGAGAGAGAGAGAGAGAGAGAGAGAGGGATACCACGTTTCTAAAAGAGCTCGTTATACTTCCATTTCCAAGAGATTTGAATCGTCCTGATGTATTCCGTTCATTTGTTTTGTGTTTTTTTACCTTAATTTTTTACCTTAATCTCTATAGCTAAAGAAAAATATAAAACACACACACACACACACACACACACACACACACACACACACACACACACATAAACACACCAATAAAAAAAGCAAGCAAGACCAAAACTCACTCTCTTCCCGCCACCCAAAGCAAGCAAGAGGAAAAAAAGAACCCG
Source organism: Eriocheir sinensis (assembly GCF_024679095.1). Lineage (NCBI taxonomy): Eukaryota > Metazoa > Arthropoda > Malacostraca > Decapoda > Varunidae > Eriocheir > Eriocheir sinensis. The sequence goes on from NW_026111965.1 coordinate 98,824, forward strand.
ACGCAAAATGACTAACGCGAGCACCGAGAAACATGACGGTATGAAACTCCTCAAACGTGTCACCAAAGAACGCCGCCGCGGGACAGGTGGGAAGGGCGGCGGCAGGCAGAGAAGTAGGCAAGCAGGCAGGCGGTACGGGGAGGCAGGTGGAACGGGGAGGCAAGTGAGGCAGGCAGACGGGCAGGTGGGCGGCGAAGCAAGGTACGGCAGCACGCGACAATCCGATTACAACACCGCGCCAGCCTCCCAAGCGGCCCCATACGCTGCGGAGGCGACGGCGGTGTGCTGCAACTGCTCAAAGCCTATTACCTGGCGCGCCGTGCATGGTGGTGGCGAATCTACCTCCTCCAGTAATATTCTTTACTTTTGCTTTCCCTTAACCAACCTGTAGATTCTAATGATATGGCGTGTACTGGTATGTGGTCGTGGTGATGGTGTCCTGTCCAGTTGTTTTCCTTGCTCTTTTCTTTCACTTAACTAACCTGTAGATTCTAATGATATGGCGTGTATTGGTATGTGGTCGTGGTGATGGTGTCCTGTCCAGTTGTTTTCCTTGCTCTTTTCTTTCACTTAACTAACCTGTAGATTCTAGTGATATGATGCGAGATAGTGGTGTCTGGCTGTGGTGGTGATGATTCCCTCAATTACTTTTTTTCGCTGTAGATATTAAAGATACGATGACTGGTGGTGGTGTTATGTCGCTGTGGTGGTGGTGGTGATGGTGGTGATGATGACTATATCTTTTATGGTTATATTTTTTCCCTCTTTCTTTCTTCCGTAACCAATATGCACGACTAATGATAGATAACTCGTGGTGATATGCTGGTGTTGTGTGGTTGGTGGTGGTAACGGTATCCTTGTGTGTGTGTTTGGTGTTAGTGGCGGTGATGGTATTGGTGTTGGTGTTGCGGTGTTGATAACCATGGTGAAGGCGCTAATAGTGAAGACATATCTATCATTTCCTCTTCTAATAAACTTCTTTTCTGTTCCTCTCAATCAACGTTCTAGAAACTAATTATTCTATTATTCAACTGGTGGTGTGGGTGGTTGATAAGGGTGGTGGTGGTGGTGGTGCTGTATTCACCTTCTCCGACTACATTTTTATTAATCTTTCAGCGCCAATTATCTTGCAGAAATTAAGTAATAATATGCTGCAGCTGAGGCTTGCGAAGCGGCTTAATATAACCATGAATTATTTAATGACTGCAAAAATATGCGTGCTTCAGGCTATAAGCCGTTATAAACGTCAGTGTATTATGTTACGCCTACGATAGCACTAGTGAGTTAGAAATTTGGAAACGGAAAGTTTAGCGAATAATCTTATATTATTACAAAAGCGTGCTGGCGCTACCTGCTGGATAGCTAGTATAAAACAAAATTAAAAATAAAGAAAATACAGTTGCGCGCGCTCGCTCGCATCTGTGTGTGTGTGTGTGTGTGTGTGTGTGTGTGTGTGTGTGTGTGAGTATACATAGGTCAAAAAACTAATCCGCCCACTCAGAGAAAAAAAAGTTGCCACGAAAAATAGAATGTATCTAGTCAACCATTTGAGCCAAAACTTGAAGGAAAATTAAATGTACGACGCCCGAAGTTGGACACCAGACGGCAACACTTGCTCCGCCTGAGTCAGTGGCCGCCAGCGCCGGGTTGTCTGTTTCCAGCTGCCGTGCGTCACCGTCTGTCTGTCTGTCTGTCTCTTCCCTTTAAGTTACATTGTGCGCTGTAATTTCCTTTCTTGCATAGACAAAGAGTTGAGAAATGGGAGAGGGTGTGGAAGGAGAGAGAGAGAGAGAGAGATCGTAAAATAGCAGAGGTAGCAATAGTCGTTGTAGTTGTAGTAGCAGCAGCAGCAACAACAACAGTAGTAGTAGTAGTAGTAGTAGTAGTAGTAGTAGTAGTAGTAGTAGTAGTAGTAGTAATAGTAGTAGTAGTAGTAGTAGAAGTAGTAGTAGAAGTAGTAGTAGTAGTAGTAGTAGTAGTAGCAGTAACAACAACAGCAGCAGCATCCTGAGTAGAGTCATGCGTGGGGTTCCGGTAAGGCCCGGTAAGACAGACAAGGCAGGTATAGCCGAGGATGGCCAGCTGAACACAAACAGCTCAGAACACGACACAGACTGGGGCTCAGGGGGATTTGGAGGGCATTAGCCGGTGTTGGGGAAGGTGCGGGGCGTTGGCTGGCTGGCTGGCTCTCTTTCACTTTCTTTTTCGTGCTACAGGTCGTGAGGGCTGTAAGGAGAGGGGTAGTTATAGGAAAGGGCTGGGAGAGGTAAGCGAGGGAGGAAGGAAGGGAAGGAGGGGCAAAGGTGGGTTAGTGCAAAATAGGAGGATGCAGGAATGGATGAGAAAAAAAGGTGGGTGGGTGGTAACAGGAGGATGGATGAATGGGTGCAGGAAGACAGGGAGAATTGAAAAGTAAAGAGCAGGGAGAGCGTTAGAGAAAAAATAGTTTACCCTCCCACCCATCTCTCTCTCTCTCTCTCTCTCTCTCTCTCTCTCTCTCTCTCTCTCTCTCTCTCTCTCTCTCTCTCTCTCTCTCTCTCTCTCTCTCTCTCTCTCTCTCTCTCTCTCTCATGACCATTAATTCTCACAGCACTTTTTTTTGCCATACTTTAAAGAAAAAGCAAATGAATCCATTGAACGCTTACTACAACACGAACATCACAAAGGAAGCTGTAAATGTGCTTCGTGGATTTAATTATCTTTTCACTTAAAATACACTCTTAATTGGAAGCAAAGTCAGGATTTTTTTTTTTTGGGGGGGGGGGGAGGGTGGAGGGGGCCACCTACATCGTGTGAGTATTTGTATTATATAATCTATTTTTAATCTAATAATTATTTCAGATTGTTTTACCTTATTATAATAGCCCGACACACACACACAACACATTTTGGGTGGGGTTCGAACCTCTTTACAGCGCTTCTATATCACCCTCAACCTCAAAACATACCTCTCTCACTCATATGTCATATACGTAATATTTGAGATTGTGTATGAAATTTTCGGCGTACACTGAATAAAATTTCCCAGTACTTGGCCAGGGAACTCCCCGACCGGGCCCAACTTATACTCCCGTCACAGCTGAGTCGGATTTTTTTATAGTATATCGAATCCATGAACGATTTAGATTTTTTGAAGAACACATTAATGCATAGATTAGTAAGTGAAAACGAAACCCTGGCCTTCCATTATCCGCCATGAATACAATATTATCATCAACCACCGAAATATGTGAACAGCACTTTTCAGGGAAATAAAGTGTGTATTTATTTTTATTGATGTTCCTCACTGGCATTCATAAATCACTTTATTATCTCTCTCTCTCTCTCTCTCTCTCTCTCTCTCTCTCTCTCTCTCTCTCTCTCTCTCTCTCTCTCTCTCTCTCTCTCTCTCTCTCTCTCTCTCTCTCTCTCTCTCTCTCTCTCTCTCTCTCTCTCAGTAACGATGACAGTAATATTTTTTTGTGGCCATGGTGATAAACGTCGACGCATTCTATTACCACCACCACCACCGCCATAACCACAACCACCACCATCAACAACAACAATAATGACCACCACCACCAACACCAATACCACAACCACCACCACCACCTCCAAGCGGCGTATGATGCAAAATTAATGCCAATTTTACTGACATTTATCATTACAGCCGTCTTGAATTCACATGAAAAAAATAATAATAATAATAATAATAGCCACGAACACATGCTCATCCAGCCACTTTTATATTTACTTTTAATATTTTCATTTTATTTATTTATTTGTGTCTAGGAGTGATGAGGGAAGGGAGATTGACCGAACAGGGGGGGAGGGGGGGATAACAAATACTCACACCCGTAGACAGACAGAGACAGACGGATATTCGAAGAGAAAAACAAACATTCAGACAGACAGACAGGCAGACATTCAGACAGACACACCAAAACACACACACACACACACACACACACACACACACACACACACACACACACACACACACACACACACACACACACACATTCTCTGCAGAATTCAATAAAGTCCGGTGATCAATCATTGCCGACACTTGCAAAGAAGAAAATAAAAAAGTAACGCTTGGCGCTGGTGTGTGTGTGAGTTGGGTTTATGTTCCTTGCGTCTGGTACTGTTGATGTTGCTGTTGTTGTGGATGGTGGTGGTGGTGGTGGTGGTAACTGATGCTGCTGTTACCTTTGAAATATTTTGTACGTACATTTTCTTATTTTTATTATTGGATATAATATTAATTTTCCTCATTATATAAGGTAATTCTATTTTTCAATCCTTTATTTGATTTTAGTAGCTTTGTCGTAGTAAAAAAAAAAAAACTGAGGAAAAGTAGAAAGAGTGATCGAGGAACTTCACAGGGAATCTTAATGTAGATCTCAGGATGAATTTGAATAATGCGACGGTAATATTATATGATCTTTTTGCGAGACAACAATAATTATCGGGAAAGTAGGTCTTGAAGAGGACTTGAGAAGACGAGCAATTAGTAGAAACCAACCAATCTAATAAGCACACAAAGAGGAATGAATTAGGGAACAGACAAAGGTTGAAGGTGATGCAATGATGATAAATAATGAGAAGTGGATTTGAGCAGGTCATATACTGCATTGATAACAGATAGACAAACAAAGTAACAGAATGGTAACAATGAAATTATGAAAGTGAGGGTAGATAGAGGACCAGGTGGGAAGATGAAGTTAGAGCATTTACGAGAGCAGGATGGAAGACAATAACATCAGAGTGAGGAGACGAGGAGGAGGGGGAGGACATTGGGAAAGGTCTTTGTATTGCAGTGGATTAGTGAAGAGAGTGAAGATGGAGATGATGATGAGGGTGACGTCTTATTTGAACTGCTTCCTTTCTTCCTTCTCTCTTTACAACTTAATTACCATCTTTTTACGCTTTCGTGTTTTACATTCACTATTTTTACCCCTTCTCTTATTTCTCCTCTTCATCTTCCTCTCCCTTCCTTATTATTCTTGTGTCGTATTTTTCCTCGTCCATGTAGCGTTAATATTTTTCCATCGTTCTAGTTCCCTTTGTTCACGCAATTTCGTTATGAGTTTACGTTTATATTTTTCCTCGTTTGTCTTTGTTTCCACCCTTATCTAATTTCAGGGATATTTCTTCTATTTACGGAATAATAATAAAATAAATAGATCAAACGTACTCGCTCTCACTTTCTGCATAGACATCACCGCAAGTGCCTTATAACCATTATGACCTGTGACTGGATGTCTACTCCAATTACAGTGTTCAGGATTAATGATATTCTTCTCTATCTTATACGCCCCACTTAAGTTCCGATGTACCTAAGTAAAAAAAAAAAGAATACCATTTTTTTGGCATTTTCCCTAACTTTCATACGCTTCATTTTGTTTCACACTCAGCAAAATTAAGTTCTCTACCAAACTTTAGAATCTTTCCAGTCTTCATGTGCAGCATAAGATTCAGATAGGAAGGAGAAGGAGGGCATGAACAAATACTATGTTTTCATCCATTATATTAAGGTTCTTTTCTTTAGTGATGAAAAAAAGGTGGTAATTGCATTGTAGTAAAAGAAAAGATAGAGGAGTAATAGTAGTAGTAGTAGTAGTAGTAGTAGTAGATGTAGTAGCAGTATAGTAGTGGTGGTAGTAGTAGTAGCAATTTAAGTATCAGTAGAAGAATCAAAAGTAATACAAGTAGCGGCAGCAACAAAGTTAGCAGTGAGATAAGAGAAAAGCTGAAGGTATTTATGATCGAGCGCGTCCTTGGGAGTGAAATGTGAATCCTTTGTCGCGCGCTGGACGGAAAAGAATGATGGTGCCTTAAGACGCGCGAGGAGTGGAGGAACAAAGGCAAGACGACGCGGCCAAACAAAGCTAATGAAGTGAAGGAACGCTGCGCCAAACACTGTGTGCAAGCGAATACCAAAACGAAAAAAAAAAAAAAAAAGATAAGAAAAAATGATAAAGTATGTCGCGAAAAGAGGAAAAGCAGAGGTCAAAACGCGGTACACAAGGAAGAAGGAAAAAAGAGAGAATATAAACGCTGTAAATAAAAAGCTAAACAGAGGTCAAAATGATACATACAAGGACGAAGGAAAAATAAGACAGCAACTTCAAGTATTTAATTAACTATGAATAACTAACCAACCAAGTAACCAACAAACTAACTAACTAACCA
>NW_026111965.1:115000-175000 GCF_024679095.1 Eriocheir sinensis
ATCTGCCTCTGTCTGTCCGTCTCTCTCTCTCTCTCTCTCTCTCTCTCTCTCTCTCTCTCTCTCTCTCTCTCTCTCTCTCTCTCTCTCTCTCTCTCTCTCTCTCTCTCTCTCTCTCTCTCTCTCTCTCTCTCTCTCTCTCTCTCTCTCTCTCTCTCTCTCTCTCTCTCTCTCTCTCTCTCTCTCTCTCTCTCTCTCTCTCTCTCTCTCTCTCTCTCTCTCTCTCTCTCTCTCTCTCTCTCTCTCTCTCTCTCTCTCTCTCTCTCTCTCTCTCTGTGTGTGTCACACACACTCCTCTTTCTCTCTAAAGGTGAGGCAACACACACACACACACACACACACACACACACACACACACACACACACACACACACACACACACACACACACACACACACACACACACACACATTAACACACCTAAGTCACACAACATCAAAAGCTGATCGACCACTCGTGAACCTTGACATGACGCCACCACCTTCACACCCCCACCACCTGCCCTCAACCCTCCAACACACCTTCCCACCCACCTGCCCCTCAACCCTCCAACACACCTCTCACCCACACCACCTCCCCAACCCCTCAACACACCTTCCACCCACACCACCTCCCTAACCCCTCCAACACACCTGCCCCACCCACACCACCTCCCCAACCTCCAACACACCTGCCCCACCCACACCACCTCCCCAACCCTCCAACACACCTTCCCCACCCACACCACCTCCCCCTCTTAACCCATCACCTCCCCACACCTTATCACCTGTATTATCCTTTCCCACCCACCAACACACTTTCCTTCCCACCCACCTTGACTTGACCCACTCTCTCACACTTCCACACCCACTCCCCCAAACCCCCCCCCCCCACAGTGCCAGGAGTAACAGGTGGCGGTGCGACGAGCCACACGCACACAAATTTATGCACTAATTGGCTCTTTCCCAGGTGTTCGGGGCCTCTGGGGACACGTGACGGAGGGCCTGACACGCGAGAGTGACGTTCATGTCTTACTATTTCCTTGTGTGTGTGTGTGTGTGTGTGTGTGTGTGTGTGTGTGTGTGTGTGTGTGTGTGTGTGTGTGTGTGTGTGTGTGTGTGTGTGTGTGTGTGTGTGTGTGTGTGTGTGTGTGTGTGTGTGTGTCTTTGTTGATGATCCCTTTGACTTTTATGTAATTACCGAGAGCCACCGAAGGAGTATGAAGTTACTTTTAATATATCTGTGTCTTTGTAATTCCCAGAGAACCATGTTTTTTGTCCTTTGCGTGAGATTAATGTCACGACAGGGAATTCTATCAAGTTACTGTCACTTTTTTTTATAATCTTGCAATCTTTTTACTTGATTTTTCGGCAGTACTCCTCTAAGATAACTATTCGAATTTTTTTAATCACTGTTAAGTTTTTTTGAAGGACGCTCTTATAAAAAAAATCCTTTGCATCAGATTAACATTTACCAATATCTATCACATCTTCAAATACGATCTAGCTCTAATCAAGACATCTCTTTCTTTATTCTTTCTTCACCATTTTATACGCAGTTCCATTTTTTTTTTTCCCATCTTTTTTTAGCAGTCGCTGAGAGGCAAAAATAAAACCAATGTCCCGGTATTCCAGTTCCTGTCTCGATGTGGGTGCGGGGCCGCGTGAGGCAGGTAGGCAGGGCAGGCAGGTGTATTGAATTAATGTCACGTGATGTGCTTACAGCCTCACTTTCAGACGCAAAGGGAATCAAGGCTTGTCGATACACCTTGATTGTATGACACGGGGGCACGGACAGAGCTCGATAATGATGATGATGATTAGAAGGGGGGAAGGAAGAGGAGGAGGGGGAGGAGGAGGAGGGCAGGAGGACGCAGTGATCTCTCGTTTCTCTGTTTGAGCGGATCTTTGCTGCTTAAAGTTTAATGGCAGTAAACACAGGTAATGGGAAAAAAACTGGCATCTAATATGTATGTACTAATTAAGTCAACAAAGGGAAAATGAGTCTCTTTGTCCCTGTCTCTGTCAATCTGTCTGTCTGTCTGTCTCACTCTATCCGCCTGTCTGAGTGTTTGCTTTTCTGTTTCTCTGTCTGTCTGTACTTTTCTGTCTGTTTTTTGTCAATGTCTTTCTGTCTGTCTGCCTGTTATTTCTTTCTTTCTTTCTCTCTTTCTCTCTCTCTCTCTCTCTCTCTCTCTCTCTCTCTCTCTCTCTCTCTCTCTCTCTCTCTCTAATGGCACAGAGATTAGGAGGAAAAAGCCAATGATAAAGACATATTAGATGAAATACGCGAAAGACGGGATTGGAATCGCTTTTATGCGCGATATATGGAATTGAGAGAGAGAGAGAGAGAGAGAGAGAGAGAGAGAGAGAGAGAGAGAGAGAGAGAGAGAGAGAGAGAGAGTCAGTCTTGGCCCTCTCCCAAAACGCTTCACACTCCATTAGTAATTTGATCGGGGACGTTGTCGATATTTATAATTTCCCTCCATAGCCACGCACGTCACGCCGCGCCCATACACTGAATAGACGGCGGCCAACACACGGAAAATATGTCTGTGCCTCGAAAAAGAAGACGAAAAAGCACCATTCATGTTTCTCGGCTTAAAACGAAGAAGTAAAAAACGCTATTTATGATCTTCGTAATAAAACGGAGAAAAACGCTATTCACGGACTTCAGCATCTAAAAAACATTCCATGGATTTTGCCTCTACTCAGTCTTACGAACAGAACATAGAGGAAAAGATATAAGAGAAAAAAGTAATACTCCTTCAACTCTTATATAAACTCTTGACTATCGGGTCGTGAAAATACAATATTCTACGTCGTCCCCAATTCCTTTTGTTCAGATTGAAATGATAAGAAAAGGAAAAATGATTGGGATATGATTTCTATATGAGGAAATTGAAAAGAAACTCTGACAACGAAACAAACAAACAAAATATAGTGCCTTAATTTCCAGTGTTTGTTTTCTTCCTGATATTTAAAGCATTTGATTCACACGTACCTCTCTCGGGTGATTAGTACTTTATTTGTTTCTTCGTTCATATTGATTGCTCGGTTATTCTAGAAATCACATTAGTATTGAGTACCCAACAACGTCAACACGCTAAACTATGCATACACACACACACACACACACACACACACACACACACACACACACACACACACACACACACACACACACACAACATAATAACAATATAACAAAAGAGGTCACAATGTCTCTACTCAATTCGTATCCTCTATTATTTTTTTTATTTTTTCCACTCTACATACTTTTCTTCTTTCTTCTTTGTTCTTACCCACCACGGACTCTTGTTAGCTATGGGCACTCCTGTGTTTTATCAGTTTTCTTGTGTTTGTTTACGCCGTTCCCTACTTCCTCATTCGTATATATATCAGACATGTTTAGTACATTCAAACACAGCAATATTCGGTGCTAAGTCATAGACACACACACACACACACACACACACACACACACACACACACACACACACACACACACACATGTGCCTGGTACTAACTCCTTACACACCCAGTAATGTCCGATGGTAAGTCAGACACACACACACACACACACACACACACACACACACACACACACAGTAATGTCCAGTGCGTGTTGGTTTGGCCCAGCTTGGCATTATTGTTTTCTTCCACGTGTATAGCCGGAGTGGATCGGAGTGGGCGCGGCACGCATACACTCCATAAAGTAGCATTCGGCGCCACTCAACCCTCACCCCCCCCCCCCCCCCCACACACACACAAACAAACACACGTACAAACACAATGAATACTTTCCGCCTCACTCCAACACGCAAGCCGATGTTGTTCTGGTATTCTTTTCTCTTTTTCTTTAACCCCCTTTTTTTTGTACTTCAAGTTTGTTTGTTTTTGTTCATGAACGTACTTGATCTGGGTGGATAATAGTACACGAAGTTACAAAAAGATAATAAAAAAGATTACAGAAGACCCATTGCCTTGTGTTTGATGCCTCCCGTTAACTTTTTTTTATCGTATTCTGTGCTTTCCCCCATAAAAAGATGTAGTTTCTTTAATACTATGAATCTTGTTGACCATTTATTGCAGAGGTGAAACGTACGAGAGATTGTTTCATTTGTTCTCAGTTAAATAAGAAAATAAAACACGTGAGATAAGGGGCACAGATAATCGAAAACAAGACATTTTGCAAATAACAACAACGACAAAGGACGGAGTAGAAAATTATACTATTCAGCTACAAATTCTAATAACCTTCGACGACTAATACCAATAAAGGAGTGTTCCATACATAAGGAAACGTGATAATGTGCTTTTTCATTGATTTTCTCTTATTTTGTGAGCAACCATTGCGTGCAAATCTAGCAATAAATGTTGTGGATAAATATTTAATACAAACAAACACCGACATTTTGCATACACTCTCGACTGCACGTCACCAATACACGTCAATCATTATATATTTCACGGTTCAGGTATTTTTATTTGGTGTTGTTTTAAATATGCGTGCATGGACAGCGATAGAAATTAATATATTCTACAATAAAATCACTCACACCCCACACCCATACACTCCACACACACACACACACACACACACACACACACACACACACACACACACACACACACACACCAAGACTCGCACACACAAACAAACATACCAAACACACAACTCCTATTCTCTCTCTCTCTCTCTCTCTCTCTCTCTCTCTCTCTCTCTCTCTCTCTCTCTCTCTCTCTCTCTCTCTCTCTCTCTCTTTCTCTCTCTCTCTCTCTGCCTCTCTCTCTCTCTACTCCCTCTCCTCTCTGAGAATAAACTTTACTCCTTCTTGTCAAACTTCATCCCTGGGTTTGGTCTCCCTCACCCCCACCACCTACCCCAATGTCCCTCTTGCTCCTGACAACCCTCCTAACGCCCCCCCCAACCCGAGGACGCCCTCTTACCGACCCCTGCATTAACTCCCTGACGCTACCAACACCCCTGAACAAAACCCTTCCTCACCCTCAAGTCTGCTGCAGCCTAGGTGTTCATCATCTTGTTTTCTAAGTAGTGTGTGTTTCCTGCGTGCTTTCGTCTCTTGCCGCTTCCCTAATTTGAGACAGACTTGGTTGTGTTGTTGCAGTAGTAGTAGTAGTAGTGGTAGTAGTAGTAGTGGTAGTAGTAGCAGTAGTAGTAGTAGTAGTAGTAGTAGTAATAGTAGCAGCACCAGCAGCAAGTGTCAATAAAGATACTAAATCTCCCATAAAATATAATTACAGTTACATTACGACTGACATTAGCACTCGTAACACCAACAACAACCCTTATTGCTACTACTACTACTAATAATAATACTAATACTAATACAACTATCACTACTACTACTACTACTACTACTACTACTAATAATAATAATAATAATAATAATAATAATAATAATAATAATAATAATAATAAAAGTAATAACATAATGATAACGTAATAACAACATCACCAATAATAATTAACCGGTCGGCAGCTCCAGTTCACGCCGACATTATGGAAACTGAACCAACTCCATTTGTGACACGCCAAAAATGATAATAATAATATTAAAACGTGTATATAATCAATCAAACGAACACAATACATGCAGGTCATCTCTCTCTCTCTCTCTCTCTCTCTCTCTCTCTCTCTCTCTCGGCCGGGTGACACTGTGACAGGCCGTATAATTAAATGTTGTTCTGTTTTCCAATGACAAAAAACGTGATTATTGTTACACCACAGCGGCCGGCGAGTGTCAATTACGTGGCGTGGCGGCCGCTGAACACCCACACCCCTGCCCGCAGGAGAATTGAAGCGTAGAGCTAGATGGAGATGAACAAATAAAACAATAGGTAACTATTGATAAATGGTTTAATATATTGATTAACCTATCGATAAGTAAGTAAGCTGGCAGGTAGGTAGGTGGGTAGGAGCATAAATGGAAGGATGAATGCAGAGATAAATACATATATAAATAAATGAATACAGATAGATAGATAGATAGATAGACAGCTAGATAGATTGATGTATTAACTGACTGATATAGAGATAGTTAAAGACGCAAAAAGATAGAAGTAAAGATACAGATAGAAATATAAGAATAAAATGATGTCTCAAATCAGCAAAGAACGATTTTACTTTGTTATAGACTATGCATATATATATATATATATATATATATATATATATATATATATATATATATATATATATATATATATATATATATATATATATATATATATATATATATATATATATAAGTTATCATTACTGATGAAGCATATTGTTTATTGAGTAAATCAGTATGATAACTGCTTCGATTATAGTTAGGTCAGTTTAAGGGTATCTTTAAACTCATGACATGCAACAACTTATAGTAAAAATCAACAAAGAAGAGCTCACTTTGCTAGGTAGAATTTCCCATCACTGAGGACTCGTATAAGAATTTACGGAGTACACAAAAATGATGACCAGGTAATAATTAGTAAGAATACGAGTAAAACGACTAAAAATAAAGAGGAAGAAAAGGAAGAGGAGGCGGAGAAGGAGGAGGAGAAGGAGCACTTAAGCTTCTCAGAAGCACAGGCATGGCGACGAATGCCAACCTGGGCAGGAATGAAGCAGGTGCATTGAGGCAGGTGTAGGGGGGGGGAGAGGTGAAGGGGGGGAGGGCGGTCGGGCAAATAGGTGGAGGGCAGGACAAGGAAGAGCAAGAATACTGAGATGAGAGGGAAGGTGAGGAGAGGGAAAGTGAGGGAGGGGGAAGGGAAGGTGAGGTCTGGTGAGGGGAGGGGAGGGCAGGCGAGCTAAGGTGAGGCGTGCGAGCGACAGGTAGGTGGAGAAGCGGGCGGCAGAAAACGAGGAGACGGACCAGACCAGAATGTCCCCACTGGTCCCCCTCCTCCTTTCCTCCTTCTTCCTCCTCTTCCTCCACGTCCTCCTCTTCCTCCTTACCCCCTTGCCACAAACACCTCTTGCCTCTCTCTCATTGGCCAGTTTGAGGAGGCGGAGCTTGGCCCACCACCACAATATTTGGCCACGCCCCCCTTTCCCCCCCTCCATCCCCCCCTAACGCACACTTTCGCCCACCACGCCCACCGCCTCTTGCAGCCTCTTTCCACCCAAATTTTATTCTGGACGACATCGGACAAGTGTGAACAGAGGTCCTTACCTGCCCCCGCGCGCCGAATCGACGAGGTGCCGAAGGTGGGAACGCCAGCCAGGTGTGTGTGTGTGTGTGGGTGTGTGTGTGTGTGTGTGTGTGTTCAATATGTAAGTGTTGAGTCTCATGTTGCAAAGGGAGAGAGAGAGAGAGAGAGAGAGAGAGAGAGAGAGAGAGAGAGAGAGAGAGAGAGAGAGAGAGAGAGAGAGAGAGAGAGAGAGAGAGAGAGAGAGAGAGAGAGAGAATTAAATATTTGTATAACAACCTTTGGACTTTCATGTGGTGTGTGTGTGTGTGTGAGTGAGTGTGTGTGTGTGTGTGTGTGTGTGTGTGTGTGTGTGTGTGTGTGTGTGTCATCAACATGTCCACTGATAAGAGTCATGGCAACGCACCTTAACTGAAAAACTTGCCACATCGTTGGGTTTGATTGGACTACATTCCCTCCTTTCTTCCTTCTTTCTTCCTTCTTTTCTTTCTTTTTTCCTCCTTCCCCTCTTAATCAATTCCCTTTATTCCTCTCTTAATTCCTTCGTTCCTTCCTTGTTTTGTTTTGCTTCATTTTTTCATACTTTACGTCCCTCATTATTCTTTTAATTTTCTTTCCTAACAATATATTTCTGTCTTCCATGTTTATTTACTTATTATATTTCTTCCTTCCTTTCTCTCATTTTTCTTTCCCTCGTTCTATTTCTTGGTGTCCTTCCTTTGATCACAGATTCCTTTTACTATCCTTCTTCCTTTCCTTACCTTTCCTTCGTAACTTTTTCCTTTCTGTAACCCTTCTTTATTTTTCTTCGTCTATCTTCTCCCTTAACATTTTTCCTTTCATTTGTTTCACTTAGCTTCATCTTTACATTCCTTTCATTTCTTTTCCGCCACATGGTAATACAGTAATCTTTCCCTGAAGTAATCAAGGAAGCTCACCCTTTAACATCGATCCCTTGGTCTTAAATCCGTGAATGAATGCGGCGAGCCATATGAAAACTCGACTAGATAACTCTTTTCTTTTGTTCATCTATTACGCTAAAAAAAAAATGTTTCAATTTACACTTACACGACAGAAACCTTTGATTAGTTGACTTTATTCTCAAGATGGAAGGTGAATGATTATATGAAACTGATTAAGACGTTATGGGAAAGTGATAAATCTTGTATATCTGACTTAACAACCTTGCTCTAACCTCCAAGAAGCATTTGGGGATAGAGGGTGAGGAAAAGGAGGGCTGGAAAGTGCAAAAGGGAGGCCGGTAGTGTGCAAAGATGGAGTCTGGAGGTGAAAGAGGAAAAGGAAAAAATAAAGTAGGAGAATGGAAAAGATAACGAAGAGTATAAAGAAGGGCCTGAGTGTGACAAAGGGAAACTAAAGAAAAAAAGGATGGAGGATGAAAAAGAGAGTAAAAAGAAGCGACGGAGGGTGGACTTGAGAAAGGATTGCATGAAAAGAGGGCTGGGGCCTTAGGGTGGATTAGCAAAGGGAGATTGTTAATAAGGAGCATAAAAACATACATACCTTTTATCAATTTATCCAATTTAGGTGCAGAGCGAAGCACAAACAGCCTACCAAAAAACAAGCTACCGCGCGTCGGGAGCTAAAACAGACACGTAAAGTTTAATTGCCAAAAATGACATCAACGGAAGAGCATTTGCATCCCAAAAATTTTGATACCGCGCCGGTGAAAGAAATCCCGGAGCCGCGATTCATTAGAGTAACAACAACCGGAACGGCGCCGCGATGCAAATTCGGGGCGTTCTTGCCGGCGGATCGCACAAAAACGGCCGCGGCTCCGATATGATAGGATGGGAATATTCTCTTTTATACAGGAAAGATAAAAATGCCAGACAAGTGTAATTGCATCACTCAGATTGACAACAACATGGATGGATTCTATTAACAAAACGAAGATATGCGATAAAAATACACGTACTCATAGGGCTGCACCCGTACTGTAACAAAAGGTAAGGGAAAAATATAAATGGACAAACAGATGGGAAAAAATCAAAGAATGAAAAATATCCTTACAGTTACTACAATAGTCACTAAGGGGAAAATGAAACCCAATGAACGGACAGATGAGTAAAAAAAAAAAAAGTACGCAAACAAATATAAGTGTGATTAAACTTGGGGCAGGTAATCTGTGTATTTAAACTTTTCTTAGTCAACATAATTTCAAGATTTAAGTTTATTCTTTTTTTCCACATAAGTATTAAAGCATCATGAACTTTTTCCCAGTGGTTATCAATAAAGGCTTTGCACAGCGGGGTTTCGGCGAGGCGCGGGGCAAGGCGGCGCTCGGGACGCGGACTAAATAAATACCGAAATGATGTCCTCTTCAGCAAAGTGGCTCTCGTCCAATACTGTTACGAGGACATGATGTAATTTGAATAGATAATTAAATTCCATATTACGCAAAAAAATATGACGTCTATTATTTAACTCATATGTCTCTGTTATTAATGTATCTGTCTTCCCTCTGTCTACTTCTCTACTCACCTGTACATTGCATTTGCTAACCACTTGTCCGTGTTTTTCGTTTGTAATACTGCCCGGTAACACTTCTAAAAAGTTCTTCAGATGAAAAGACTTTGATTAATTTACTGGGACATCAGATATTTTCGCTTCACCACGGAAAGAAAAAGAAAAACGTTCTTACACACACACACACACACACACACACACACACACACACACACACACACACACCTGCACTGGTTTTACTCACCATTTTTACCTTCCTTGTTATACACATTCAAGTTTATGGATTTGATGAGATTTCTGAGGCGGGCACATATGCTTAAAGGCCTTGGAGTCCATGAAACAAAATGGTAATAAAAGTGAGGAGGAGTATCTTGCGGTAACGTTATTTCTTCACTGTGCCAGACTATTCCGCCGACTCTCATAAAAATAACTCGCAGAACATTTATATTCCCTAGCTGGACTTACTTGTTTTATGCATGAAAACTCATTCACTTTCCAGAAAAAAAGATACATATATAAATAAACGTTTGACTTTTAAACACGCACAGTGATTATAATAGCTTGACCTGCAACATGATACGCCAACTAGTTTGTAAAGTAAAACAGGAGAAAAATTAGAAAAGAAAATCTGATGTGAAGAAAGGCGCAACAAAAGGCAAGCAAAAACATTCTTTTCTTAATTCCAACTCCGTCAAGATCAACGCAGTTCGGTCTTTGATTTCATCTTAAACGTTCTAAAACATACATATACGTATTAATATGTTTGACGGCCCGTTTCCCTTTGTCTGTCTGTCCATCTATCTGTGTATCTGTCTATCTATCTGCGTGTATATTCTGATCCGATTACAGCCAAAAAACAAACAAAAAAATACACTACAACATATCCAATCTGCTACACACACGAGATACACAGAAGCTCTATTCCAGAGACCTGCTGTGGTCACGAGGATGTAATGGGACGCAGAGGCCTCAATCAGCCCCGTCTGTTCGTAGAGGTGACTGCCATACACTTAGGCACCTGCTGACGCCGCGCCCGCCTCTCTTTACAAAGGTGGATGGAACGCTTATAGAGAAAAGGAGACATAACTACGAGGAAGGAAAAGGGAGGGAAAAGCGAAACGAAAAGACAGAAGAAATGTAAAGAGAAGAAAGGGAGAAGTAAACGGCAGAACTAAAAGAAGGGAAGAGATAAAAAAAAAACTATAACAGAAAAAACGTATTATGAGATGACAGGCTTTCCTTTATACTCTGACAAATACCTGAGAGAAGGGGATCTACTGAAAGTCTTTTGTTATACATCACAAAAAATGATTGATTGCACACACACACACACACACACACACACACACACACACACACACACACACAAGACTAGATGGGAAAGGCTAGATGCATGTAGATATGGAGACGGGATTATTAGAGCTTAGTTCGGGCCCGGTAGACACACCCACACACACACACACATATATATATATATATATATATATATATATATATATATATATATATATATATATATATATATATATATATATATATATATATATATACAGAAAATTAAATAAATAAACATATATTATTGAGTAGAGGGGCAGATGATCTAAAAAAAATGTTTCTCATTTCTCTAATAGCGAAACTGATTTCTGAATAGTGAACTTGAAAATAGGTTGATGTACATTTTACATTTTACTCTTACAATAAAAGTAATTACAACGTTTTAAGTGAATGTTACCTCTAACATCATATGGGTCTTAGTAGTTTTATGTTCGAAGAGGGTAGTGCTCATTTAACTATCAAATTAGTTTACGTATTTTTTGCAACATTCTAAACAGATCGATTTTTTTTTTTTCCAATGACTATCTTTACCCTCGAAATATGTTTACTTTCAACATCGAAATTTGCCTTAGTGTGTTTAAGGTCGGTACGATTACAAACTTAACTTTAAAATGTGTTTGCGTCTGTTAAGGTGCAAATTGCATCAATAACTGAAAATCGAAATGAGCTTATCATTATCTATGAAAGTGATTTATATATAGGAATAAAATGGGCCTCAGTATTTTGATGCAAGGTCGACATGAATGAACATTCAATTATATGACACGTTCATATCTTTAGGCTCAAAACTGATCTATCTTTCATGTCCGAAATCAGTTTAGTTTTACTTTTGAAAAAGATTTACCTCAAATCTCAAAATATATCTCAGTTGGGCACGAATATATTAAAATTTGGAATGCGATTATGTATCTTTACATTCGATTTGAATACACCTTTGAAATCTAAATTCATCAACCATTGCCGATGAAATAAATTTACCTTTAACATCGAAATGGGTCTCAGTACTTTTGATTTCGACACGAATGTACATTTGTCTTTAGAATATGATTACGCAGCTTTACGTTCGAATTGGACGTACCCTTTGATATTGGAAATGAGTCAACCTTTACTTTCGAAATGGGTTTACCTTCGTATCTCGAAAAGGGAAAGATGTCACGTCGCCCCGATTCTCACGCTTAAGCTGACAAACAAAGCGACACAAAGCATGGAAACACTCCCTGTACAAACACTTAATCCAGTGGGCGACAGCACTCGATGGGGAGCGGAAGGAGGACAGCGAAAGAAAGGAAAAGGGGGAGAACGTAAAATACAAAGGAAAGAATGTAAGGGAAAATGTTGGGAAAGGATGGATGGAAAGGGAAGGGTAGGGTAAGGAACAAAAGAGAAGGGAAGAGAAGGGAGGGGAAGGGAAGGGAAGGAAGGGGAGGGGAGGGGAGGGGAAATGAAGGGAAGGGAAGGGAAGGGAAGGGAAGGCAATAAATAGAAAGAAGGGAATGGGAAGGGAAATCAAAGGATGGGAAGGGTAGGAAACGAAAATAAATAAAAGAACAAGAAAGGAAATATAAGGAAAGTAAATTAAAGAAATAGACAGGAAACAATTAAACACATACCATAAAAAAAAATCAGACGTGAGGGAAGGATGAAAAAAAAGAAGAAGAAAAGGAAGCGAAGAAAACAAAAAGAAAAAAAATCCCAACATGACCCCGAAAGAAAGAAAAGTAAGAGAAAAAAAAGTAAAACGGAGAAAGTCAGAGCAGTGCACGCGAGAGTGTAAGAGGGCGGAGAGCAGGCAATGAAACTCGAATAATGTTATAATTACGCAAATGGGTTAAGGAAAAAACTTCATTGGGCCTGTACTGACAATCCCCAGGCCGACCTTCGCTTGGGCTCCCTTGCGTTAGTGTTCTGTTAATGAGACGAGGAGAAAAAACAAGAAAAAGGTAAATACTGATAGTTGTAGTGGTGGTGATGGTTGTGGTGGCGGTAGTCATGGTATTAGTGTTAGTAGAAAAAAGAAAAATTATTAAGGTAGTAGTAGTAGTAGTAGTAGTAGTAGTAGTAGTAGTAGTAGTAGTAGTAGCAGTAGTAGTAGTAGTAGTAGTGCATCAACAAGGACAACACCGCATAACAACAAGTAAACAACAAGACGCGCATCACAATGAGAGATGAAACACGCGAACAACAACATCAACACAACACTGTCACAAATGTCTCATCAACACCATATCCAATTGTGCCTAAATAAAGGGGAAAAGGAGGAGGAGGAGGAGGGGGTTGAAAGAGGAACACACACACACACACACACACACACACACACACACACACACACACACACACACACACACACACACACACACACACACACACACACACACATTCGTCAACACATCGGTAGTTTCCGCGGCGTCAGCAAGAACAAGACTCGGGGAAACATAACCCAAAAATATGAGACAGCTGGAGACACTTCCTCCTCTTCTTCCTCCTCCTCCTCCTCCTCTTCCTCCTCCAAACCCTCCCCTCTTCTCCCTCCTGCCTCTAGATGAGATGATGATGGAGATGCTGAGACTCATGAATATTGAAGAGGTGCCAGCATCCCTTCCTCTTTGACTTCCCTACAGGGCTAGATGCTGGAGGGGAAGAGAGAGGAAGGATGGGGGAGGGTGTGGGAGATGATGCGTGAGAGGAGGTGAGGATAGGAAAGGAGGGGAAGTGAAGGAAGAGATAGGGAGCGAGAAGAAAGAAGGAATTGAGGGAAAGTGAGAATAGGAAAGGATGTTTAGTGAAGGGGGTAGACACATGAAATTGGGAAAGGGAGATAAAGGAAGAGGAGGAATATAAGGAAAGGATGGGAATGGGTAGACAGGAAATGCAATAAAGGAATGAGGGGTGGAGGAGAACTGAAGGAGGTTGATGTGTTAGCAAGGGTGGGTGAAGGGTTGAGAGAGAGAGAGAGAGAGAGAGAGAGAGAGAGAGAGAGAGAGAGAGAGAGAGAGAGAGAGAGAGAGAGAGAGAGAGAGAGAGAGAGAGAGAGAGAGAGAGAGAGAGAGAGAGAGAGAGAGAGAGAGAGAGAGAGAGAGAGAGAGAGAGAGAGAGAGAGAGAGAGAGAGAGAGAGAGAGAATCACAGTTCGAACCCGGAATCAACAATTAAAACCATGCTGGGTTGTTAATCATTGAAAATAATAGCCTTGCAGGGAAACATACACACGAACTGCTGACCTAGAAACACACACACACACACACACACACACACACACACACACACACACACACACACACACACACACACACACACACACACACACACGTGCAGACCCTTCCATTCATAATAATAATAATTGTAATTGCGTTAATCTTGCGAACATAATTCATTTGTGTTGCCGAGGTGCAGGGGAGCGCACAGGTATATTAAAAACAACAGCAAAAAGAAACAAAACACTCCGAGGTAAAACATTTAGGTGGGTATGATATATGTATTGTTAACTCGCTCAGACCTGTATTACCAAGACCACGAGAGGACTTAAATGAATGGGCTACACTGCATTTAATTTACATACGCTTTTTTATTTTCCTTTTTTTTTTTGAGAGCGCGCGGTACGTTCACTGGGCTCCGTCATGGGTCGTCGGCGCGCGGGGCAGCGATATTAGTGTTGACAATTTGTTTAGGCTTTCCGGGTGATCTATGAATATTTGCAACGTGCGCGGACAAAGGCAACCCTCTCTTGTGTTAATCACTGGCGGCTTCACGGCTCAACTAATTCCCATGAAACTATTTGCATGAAATTATAATATCCAACCGCGGACCGTTCCAGGAAGTAAGCCCGTTGCGCGTTCAATTAATATATAGTAAAAAAAAAAGTGTGGTACCGTGATACCCACTCAAATACACACCAGCTCAACCTCCACCGCTCCTAATACACCCTCTCTCCTCCCCTCCCCCCTTCCAGCCAGTCCTGCCGCTACAGTGAAAAACAGTACTACGAATAATATTGATGTTAGTACTAATAATGTTAATAATTCTAACTGATAATCAACCCCTTTTTTTCCGCCATGATTACCTCCACATCCACCAACACGATTGCCATCAAAACCACAGCTGCCAATCCCAACAACACTACAACTACAATAACAACTCCTCCCCTATTGCCACGACAACTACTACTACTATTTTCAGGTGTGTGTGCCGTGAAGATGGACCGCCTGCTACTACTGCACGTGGCCGCCCTGCTGTTTCTGGCACGAGGTGAGTCTCACGTTTTTTTTCCCTACTTGTGTATCTGTTCTGTCAATGGTAGAGGTAACGCAGGTGTTTTGTCGGTTTGTGTTGGTGTGCGGACGTGCCAGTGCGGGGTGTGGCAGAGGTGAGGGGGCAGGTGTGTTGGTGTGTGTGTATAAGTTTGTAGTTGTACAGCGCTGGGCGAGACTGAGGTGAGGGGGAGAGGTAAAGGTACAGGTATGTTGGAGTGTGAATGAGGGTAGGTGTGGGATATAGTAGAGGTGAGGACCCAGGTAAAGGTAGAGGTGTGTGTGCAGGTGCGTGGCCGTACAGATGTGGGATGAATCAAGGTAAAGGTACAGGTAAAGGTACAGCTGTGTCTGGGCAGGTGTGTGGCCGTACAGCGACAAGACGGTGGAGATCGTGGAGCTGGTGGTGCCGGAGTCCCCCAAGGTGGGCGACGACGTGACGCTCACCTGCCGCTTCAACCTGGTGTGCAACAACAACCGCATCTACACCTTCAAATGGTTGAGCGGAACGGACCAGTTCTACACCTACAAGGGCGCGGCGCACAACAACCCCAAGCACGCCTACACCTTTAAAGGGATCAACGTGAAGGTGTGTGTATCTTCTGTGGAGGATGTAACTCATTAAGGAACACAGACAAGCGGATAAGTGATAGAATAACGATATCGCTGGTAATCTAAAACATGTCAACATCTTCCGTGGAATTAAAGAGAAGCCTGACTTTTTTTTTTTTTTTTCCTCTTGTGTGTGGAGTGTAAATAATCAAAAGAACACACGCTGAAGGTAAAGCGGTTAATTAATGATGTAACATCGCAGGTAACCTCAAGCAGATCTACTCCTCCCGTGGATTAGTGGCTGGGCGTGCCCCTCTCTCTTACTGTTCTAATAAGTATCTGTAGCGAAAGCCGAGTTGTATGTAATTAACTGAAATGCACAGTGGCCAAGCGGATAACTGGTAATATATTGGTAGCACTAGCTAAGGTAATAACAAGCATGCCTGGAGTGTATGAATTATTTATTAGCTAAGGTGACTATAATTTTTCCTATAGTATCCGATTACTGAAAAGAATCAAGGTCAAACCGGTGGTCGATAGTGTAATGATGCCGCCAATATCTTTAAACACCTTTACGCCTTGCGAGGGACACCTAAGGAAGTAGTTTCGCTAAGGCGCATCTCTACACTTTTTTCTTATAGTATAGAATTTACTGAACAGAATCGAGGTCAACTGGCCCTTAATTGTGTAATGATGCCGCCAATAATTTTAACTCATTTACGCCTTACGGGGCTTAATGTAAAGTTATCCCTCTCTCGTAAAGGTCAACCTCTTTCTCTTCGCATTAGGTATGAATTAACAGGAATTAATTAAGGTCAAACAAATAAGTAATAATGTAAAAATGCCGCCGCTAAAAATTCATGTCTCTGGATTTCTTTTCGCTTAATTGCTACACGTTGCGTCTTTTGTGCGATGCAATCCTATTATCGGCTTTAGCGTATAAAAAAAATAACGAAGCGCGTAGAGCTTTTGGCAATAACGCACGGGTGTAATTCAGGTCGTTGTGGTTTAACTCGGCTGTTTTACTCGCCACGAAAAAAATTTGCCCTCTGGCCGCCAAGGTAATGAAGTAAGTGTTAATGCATCAAAACAGTTTTTAATTATATACACTCAATTTTATATTCATTGCCGGGTTAATTACAAAATGGCCAACGCTTCTCAAAACACGGGCCGAACCGAAGTGCTGCTACCATACTCTTGAACCTAAGCTTTACATCAGAGAAAAGAGCGCCATACCTAAGCAAATGTTTTCTAGTATAGTCACCGCCGAAGTCGAAATATATGGCCGTCGTTTTTTTCACAGTCAAGGAGGCAGCTCAAAGGAAAGAAAAAGGGAATAAATAAATAAAAAATAGATGAAATAAAGAAAACCGGCTGCATAATAACTACTAACACACTATGCACCTGTGATTCACCCTAAACAATAGCGAGAAGGGCGGCGCAGTTAGTATCTAAGTCAACCATTTCACAGATTGACTGATTAACTGATTGATCTCACAGATACCCAAATCAATTACTAACGCAGGAAACACTTTTACTGTGGTTCATCCAAAGCCGAGAGAAGGGTGGAGGGGATTGCTGTCAAATTATCGTACACACCGTATTGCATTTTCGTAGTTACTGACTGATATCTATACCAAAAACAAACAAACAAACAAACAAACATCAATAAATAACAGTTTTAACGCTAACTTTAATATTCTTTCGTTATTTGTGTATGTACGAGAGTCTGAGGGTTAAAAATGGTAAATACAATGTGTTGAATACGATAATCTGGCAACGCTGGGGGAGGGAATCCTTTCATGTGTAAATAAACCATCGTGATTATTTTTTAAGGTGATACGTCATAACGAAATTAAAACACCGTACAGCCCCTATAACTTCGGTTTAATAACTCATAAATATGTAAGCACTGTATGACCGTGTTCTCCCTGCTCTGGGTCATTTTCTGCTTTTTTGTTTCCACTCTGTGCTGATCCATTCTTTTTATCAAGTGTCATCTTTTACTCCCCTCAGATCACCGTCTTTAATTCCACCCTCTTCATTTTCTTACTCCACTTTTATAATTTTCTTTGATTCCCTTACATTTTATTTCACCCTCTTATTATTTTATTTTACCCCTCTCTCATCACATTCTTATATCTCCCTCTAATCGTGTTCTTTAATCCTTTACTCCATCTCTTTCTTCCTCCTCTACAAGCTACTTTATTTTATTCCTCTCTAATTATGTTCTTTTATCCCCTAATACGCCAATGTGACTTCGCCGGCACCATCATCACGCCACACACGCGTCTTCCACCAACACTACCCACACCGCCCTCTCCGCCGCCGCCGCTGCAGGAGGAGGCGTCGACGGAGGAGTCAGTGGTGCTGCAGGACGTGTCGGAGGAGACTTCGGGGCTGTTCAAGTGTGAGGTGATGGGCGAAGGTCCCTCCTTTCGCACCGCCGTAGCCAACAAGACCATGACCGTCGTGAGTAAGTAGAGAACGTGGCCACGAGTGTTGAATATAGAATGAGGTCATGAGTGTTTCAGATACAGATACTAATTACAAGTAGAGAATGAGGTCTTGAATGTTGAGTGGATACTAAAATAACGAAAGAGAACGAGGCCAAGAGTGTTTTCAACAGTGATCATGACCTTTGTAAATAAAGAACAGGAACATTAATATTAAAAGAACAGACGACAGAGAGCATGAGTAGAAACCAAGGTTACCAGTCAACATAAGTAGAGATCAAGGTCACCAACGCTGGAAATCAAATAAGACACCTTGATTAATTGCAAACGACCACGAGTGTTATTTATTGAAATCACAGACCCGTAAGGAGATAACACGGCAACTGTTGTTGTAATTATGGACCATTATTCTTGATTTTAGAGATCAGACAATATTCTACCTTTAAAATTCTGTTCACCCGGGTAAGGAGTAGACTGAAAAATATTGAAGAAGAAAAGAAATCGTGATTACCATGGAAAAAAAAGATTCGAGAACCAACGAGAGAGAGAGAGAGAGAGAGAGAGAGAGAGAGAGAGAGAGAAAATAGATTACGATGACACATGCATAATTACATAAAACTAGCAAGCTGTTTCAGTAAACTCGACCCACAACGAAAGAAACGAAATAAAAGACAAATGAAAACAAAGAAACGAGAGACTGGTTAGGAAGGCAAAAAAATCTATGAGCCAAAAAAGCGTTTACATGTGATTAGTTTCTCTCTCTCTCTCTCTCTCTCTCTCTCTCTCTCTCTCTCACACACACACACACACACACACACACACACACACACACACACACACACACACACTTTCTATGTGGGAAACTAGCTCATAATTGAATTTACCCAACAGTTTAATTATTTAGCTTAACAAGGCACACTTTTCACTGAATTCACCTCACGTGCAGTTAATTTCTTATGATTAATTCTCAATACGCAATTTTAGTTGACCTTTAATGGTGACACAAAAGAATAACTCTAAGCCCGTATAATGTGTTGTTTAATGTAATGAATGCCGTATCTTTTGGAATAGAAGTGTAATAAAGTACGAGCTGTTGAAATAGAGGGATAATACAGAAGCAATGTGTTACAGGATGAATGATAGCAGCAAATAATAATAATAATAATAATAATAATAATAATAATAATAATAATAATAATAATAAGAAGAAGAAGAAGAAGAAGAAGAAGAAGAAGAAGAAGAACAACAAGAACAAGAAGAAGAATGCATAAAGTGACAAGTCTATACACTGTCCTTATACATAAAAAAAATAATAATGTTAAAAATGACGAAAATAGTATTAGTATGTAACAATAAACTTTTACCTCCAGCAAAGGTGAATTGAACGATAACGAATGACGCATAAAAAATAAAAAAATAAAAAGATTTGACGTGTTATATGGCACAAAAAAAAAAAGATGGTAATATTCGCATTGTAATTTAACGAAGCTTTCCATATTCCGTTTGACTGAGTTGTCACAAAAATTATTGAAAGGAAAAGAGAAAACACAGCAGGTAAAGCAGAGGGAGAAGGACACAGTGAGGGGGAAAGATTTGGCAAAAAAAAAATAGTATACAACGAAAACAAAACCCGATAAAGTAGACAATAGAAATAAAACTAAAGAAATAACATAAATCCATAAAAAAGCGTAAATAAAAACTACAGAAATTAAATGAGATCAGCAAATAAGCGAAAATAAAGTGTAGAGAAACTAAACAAATTAAACTAACCTAAAGAGAAAATTATATCGATGAAAGAACGTGATATAAAAAACTGAAGAAACGAAACAAAATAAACCAAACTAAAGAAATAAGTGAGATTAATATTAGAACGTCAGTAAAAGCTACATAACCTAAAGAATCTAAACTGATGAAACTACTCTTATGAAATAGGGAAAATCAATAACACAACGTAAATAACAAGTACAGACATTAAAATAAGGAAACATTAAATCAATAGAATGAGAATATGAAACAAAGAAACAAAACTATGCAACTAAAGAAACTAAATAAATAAATGAAGTCAATAACAGAACGTAAATAACAATAAAAATAGCAAAATAAGAAAATAATAAATCGTCAAAGAGAAAATCGTCAAACACAAAAGAATCAACTTACCGAAAATGTTGTGCTTCGTAGTCCGTGTCACATCCCTCCGCGTCCTCCTGCTGAAACGACCAAAGAAATAGTAATCACCTTCATCAGCCATTCACAAACATCGTAACTGAATATTATGGGCGATAAAAATCAACCTTTCTAATCATTATTTTATGTCTCTTAAATATTTCACAGTCTGGCAGCTTATAAATGCGTACTTTGTTGTCAAGCGTTTATCTTACAAGTTCCGCTCAGTACTTGTTCTGTGAAGACATGAAATAGGTTCGAACCCTTTGCCGAACAAGTGTGAATCCCCAACACGAGTAACTAAACAGCTCAACTTATTAATGAACGACTGACTGACTGATTGACTGACTGATAATTTGACTTACTGAGGGATTCAAACACCATCATCCCTTCTGTCACCACTGCCACTACTACAATCACCATCACCATTACCAACTTCGCCACCTCTAAACATGTTACTAAAATATTACCCTTTAGAGCGCTATCACTCCCACACGCTGTAGTCTTCCGCTCAACACTGTAATGCTTTTGTTATTTATTCAGTTAATTACAACACAAAACATACATACACAAAAAAAAGACTCGACCCTTACCAACGTTATACACCATCACCATCACCACCACCATCACCACCATTGTAATTATTTTCTCCTTATAATTAATCTTTCATGCATTTTTCTTTTTTTTACTGGGGATTAGACTTGAGTCGTCTACATACATATACTTCATTTTTTTTTTTACGGTTTCTTCATCAACTCTCTCTCTCTCCCTCTGATTATATCCTTTCCCCATTATTATTACACCTGGCCTGATCACTCACACCTGCCTCACGTGTCACACCTGTCCAGCGTAACACCACCATCATGACTCGGCCTTTCTCCTTCCTTCATTACACTTCCCCTCCACTCCGTCAGGTCGTTCCGTCAATTACTCGACCCCATCAACACGATATATCAAGACGTGTGTGTGTGTATGTGTGTGTGCTATAGTAACACAGCCCTAACAAAAGGTCTCTCTCTCTCTCTCTCTCTCTCTCTCTGTTTGAACACCCGTAACACACAATAATTAACACACACTGGTTCGCATTTTAACACCCTCATCACCTCTAATAACCAACCACCAAACTTACATTTCCCACTGCACGACTTCACCTTCGATCCATGTTTCCCGTACTAAAATCCAACACGAATCACAACAACGTACACCGAACACATGACATGAGGAAACTAAAACAGTGATGCGTAGTTACATATACTACTGACATCAGGCAACTTACTACCCCTTCCTCTGGCTTCTCCCCCCTCCTGACCCTCACCCCCGCGATCACCTCCCCGTTCAAAGCCCAGTGACAAGGAATAGGTTCGAACCCCTTTCCGAACAAGTGTAAATCGCTCAACCTATAAATGGACGAATGCTTGACTGACAAACTGACCACCAGACTTACTGACTGGTTTTGAATGATAGGGATAAGCGGTTGACCAACATCTCTCTTTTAATGAGTGACCAATGGAACATATTGAGGTACATGGCATATATTTCGAACCACGCTTTGCTCACAAGATGACGACTTGAACCCCGAGAGAAAAAAAAAAGTAAGAGAGGAGAGGGATGGGGGAGATCATTAAAAGGGGGAGGAGTGAAAAGGATGGTATGGGAGAGGAAGCTGATGGAAGCGGGAGAGAGTTGACGGGGAGGCTAGAAGTTTGAAGTGTTTGACGGGGCCAGGGGTTGAAGAGGTGACGATGCGGTTGGGAGTGGATTGATGAGATATAAAAGAGCCAGGGTAGCTTAGGGAGTGCGGGGTGGTGCTGAGGGTTGAGAAGAGATGCACCCACTAAACGAAATGGTCTGTAGCATCTTTGATATTCAGTCTTCAGCCAGTGGCAGTCACGTCAACACATAATTCCCTTCTCTAAGCTCTTTATTTCTCCTCTCGCCACAGTTCCGCCGTCAGAAGTCAAGATCATCACGCGGCCGGCCGCCAACCCGCCCGTGTACCACATCGGCGAGCGGATACACATGAACTGCACAGCGAGCAGGGCCAAGCCTCGCGCCGCCATCTACTGGGAGATCAACGACCTGCCGGTGAGAGGCTGGCCTGTCCTCACTATTGACACATCTTCAGAAGTAAAAATCATATCACAACCCTCATCATACGCCTCCGAATAAGCACTTAAATGACATGTTTATTCCATCATAGTACAACAGAATAGCTGAAAGCAGGGATACTTGGCTCTTGCAGCAGATTAGATTACGACCCTTTGAGTGGTAAAACTCGCCTCAAACTGAAAAAAGAAAGTGATTAACGAATCCTCCGAGCTAGGTAGCCAAGATTAAATGGCTTTGCTTGGCTTACAAAAGATCTCCCCCTCTCTTATAACTAAGATAAATCACAATTTAACTAAATAGAAAAGGGACACCAGTAAATAAACGCATACTATATGCCTCACCACACGGTAATAATTAACTAAGTAAATCACCCTTTTAGACACAAACACTCCTTTAATTAAAGCGATCAATACCTTCCTGTGACAAAGACGCGGCGCCTGCCTGGTGTCACCATTACAGCGTAACTTGATTCCAAAGGAAGGGAAAACCTGCAGACCAAGAACCACCAGGTGACTAATCAGCACATCTGTCGCGCCCACCAGGTCAATGAGCGCGACGTGCAGTCACGGGGTGGCTACGAGGACCACCGGGGACGCGTCACCTCCACCCTCAGCCTGTCCTGGGACCCCCCGGCCTACTTCAAGGACAGCGTGGCGCGGGTGGCGTGCCACGCGGTGGTGGGCGGCCACAAGACCACCATCACCAAGGACATCTACCTCGACCCCGCCTCCAGCGCCGCCCTCAACCACCTCTACGCCTCCAAAGGTGAGTCACGAAGTACGGGACACTCTCTCTCTCTCTCTCTCTCTCTCTCTCTCTCTCTCTCTCTCTCTCTCTCTCTCTCTCTCTCTCTCTCTCTCTCTCTCTCTCTCAACAGCAGGTAAGTAGAGACGCTAGCGTTGATATTCTTTTCTTTTCTCGTTACATTAGACTAATTAGCAGATGTTGAATGTTGCTATTCTCATCAACGTAACCTTTTTGTGATGGTAATGCCTTTGTTGTTGTTGTTGTTCCTTTAACTTCCCGACACACTTATGAATGGTCGATGACAAACAGTCGAGATCGTCATCGTCAAGTGGAAGTCAAGAGGCTTATCAAATCACAGTAATTGGTCTTTTGTACAGTCCCTCTATAGTCCGTTTGTTCCTCTCACCTTTCCCTTATCTTTTATTGCTCTGAATTCTACTTAGTAATCCTCCCCGTAGGCGGAAAAACCCTCCCTGTCCCCGCTACTTCCCACGCCTTCCTCGGTATATACTCTCCCCTCTACTGAACTCATCCCAGCCCTTCCAGACATCCACTATTCTCTTTGTCTTCCTTTCTTCCCCATACCTCCTTTCATTTTCTTCTTAACCTTCATCACTAATTTATACTTCCCCTTATTACTTCTTCCCCATTCTCCCTCCACCTGCTACACCATCTTACTTATCCTTCACCCTATTCTCTCATCCTTGTCTCCTTTCACTTGTATCTATCCTCCTAGTCTTTGCGCCTTTCCTTCTTCACCTTCTATATAACTCCACCACCCTTCCATCCATACCCACGGTGTCTCATTCCTTCCTCTTTTTTTTTCTCCATCATCATCACTGCTTTCTATATAACCCTAACCTCCTTTCCCTCCCTTCTCTCCACCCACTCATACGCACGACTACATAACTCCACCCTTCCATCCATACGCAAGTTGTCTCATCGCCTCCCCTTTTTTCTCCATCATCATCACTGCTTTCTATATAACCCTAACCTCTTTTCCCTCCCTTCTCTCCACCCACTCATACGCACGACTGTTTTTTCCCTTCTCCCTCTTTCCCTATTCAGTCAACCTCCTACATAACCCTGCCTCCTCTTCCTTCACCCATATACACGCCTTCCTATTCATTTCTTCCTGCCTCCCTCATCGTTCCCCATCCCTCCACTGCTATTTCTTCCCTATTCCTACTCCCTATTCCCCTATTCACTCGACCTTCTCCTTCCCCCTTCCTCCCCAGGTCACCCATATGCACGTTTCCCAATTTCCTCCTTTCTTCCTTATCTTCCTTTCTCTTTCATCGCTCTCCATCTTCCATCTCCCTATTCTCCTATTCAATTCACCTCCTTTCCCCCTCTTTCCTTCCTTTACTCATATGCAGGTTTCCCAATTCCCTCCAACTTCCTTTCTTTCGCATCTTCCTTTCTCTTTCATCGCTCTCCAATTTCCTTCTCCCTATTCCCCTATTCAATTCACCTCCTTTTCCCCTATTCTCTCCCTTTACCCATATGAACGGCTTCCCTATTCCCTCCACCTTCCTTCCCCCTCATCACTCCTGCTATTTCTTCCTTCTCTCTACATAATCGCCCCCTCCTTCCCCTACACCCATATGCACGGTTTCCCTATTCCCTCCACCTTCCTTCCCCCTCATCACTCCTGCTATTTCTTCCTTCTCTCTACATAATCGCCCCCTCCCTCCTTCCCCTACACCCATATGCACGGTTTCCCTATTCCCTCCACCTTCCTTCCCCCTCATCACTCCTGCTATTTCTTCCTTCTCTCTACATAATCGCCCCCTCCTTCCTCTACACCCATATGCACGGTTTCCCTATTCCCTCCACCTTCCTTTCCCCTCATCACTCCTGCTATTTCTTCCTTCTCTCTACATAATCGCCCCCTCCTTCCCCTACACCCATATGCACGGTTTCCCTATTCCCTCCACCTCCCTTTCTCCCTCATCACTCCCGCTTCTATTTATTCGTCTTGCACATGAAGTGGCACGTAATCGATTTTTCACCTCAGCCACACACTAACGCAGCGACTCCCTCCCCGTGGCTAGCCGAGTTCGGTTTCCTCGTTCCCACATCATTTTCCGGATGATTTCGCTACGTAATTGGCCCTCCTCTCCCCTCCCTCACCTGGTCTCCCCTCTCTCCCTCTCACCTTCTCCTCCTCTCCCCTTGTCTTCACTTCTTCTCCCCTATCCTCCCTTCCTTCCTTCCTTGCTCTCTATACCCGTCTCCTCCCTTCCCTCCTTCCTCATTTGCCTTTTTTCTCCTTTCCCTTTCTTCCCTTCCTTCTCCTCTCGCCTGCCATCCCCTCCCCTCCCCCTATCCTCTCTTCCTTCCTTCCTTGCCCTCTATACCCGTTCCCCCTTCCCTCCCTCCTCATTTGTCTTTTTTCTCCTCTCCCTTCCTTCCTTCTCTCCTCGTCTCCCTTCCTCTCCTCCATGTCCTCCCTTCCTTCCTTGGCCTCTATACCCGTTCCCCCTTCTCTCCCTCCTCCTTTCCCTTTTTTCTCCTCTCCCTTCCTTTCCTTTTCCTTCACATGTTCTTCCTTCCATGCGTGCCTTCTAATCTCTCTCCCCCTGTTCTCTTCCCCTCCCCTACTTTCTTTCCCTCTTCCTTTCTTGTCTGCTGCTTTATTCCTTTTGTCATTACCCTTCTTCTTACCTTCCCCTTACCTTTCCCCGTCTTTCCCTCCGTTCCTTGCCCTTCTACTCTGCTCCGTCTCTTCCTCTCCTTTCTCCTCCTTCTCCCTTCCTCCTTGCCCTGTCCCGCCTCGCCTCCTCTGCCTCCGTCACCACTGGAAAATTTGCCTGAGAGAAAAAAAGAAAAATTGGCTTGGACAGTTAATAAGCTTTTACGCCCAGGTGGTCTCATGGGTGGCGCGCTAACCTATCCTACCCTGGCCCCGGTTCGTACCCCGCTGAAGGAATTTGAATATTTTTTGTGATATTTTACAGTAAGAGAGACATGGGCAAAAGATTAAGAAAAAAAAGTCCGCAAGACGCTTCTCCCACGAGATAAGATTAAAAATGTTTCCAAGAATACTCCTTTTTATTTTTATTTTATTTTTGTTTTGTTTCATGAAGGACTTTTACGGTGATTGTATTTCTTTTTATATCTTATTTTCCGAGCTGTTACCTTCGCTTTGCTTTGTCTTTTGTTGTTGTTTTTGTTTGAATATTACTTTGATTTTTCGGGGTTGTTTATCTTTCTATTTTTCTGCCTTTGAGGAAATTTCTATCAATCTATCTTACTTTTATTTTGTTTTTAGAGCTTCATCAATTTCACTGCTTTGCTTTTTTATTTTATTTTGTGTCTAAGATATCCTCGTTTTCTTTTCATCTTCCTTTCTTTCTTATCTAATCTAACCTATCTTATTCTAATCTTAATTCATCTTATTTTACCTCCTCTCACGACCGTACTTACATCTCTTGCAAATCTCATAAGTCTCTCAAATATTTATTGCACCAAGATCAACTCGTTTCACGCGTCTCCACTTCCCTGATTTACCTTTTTTTCTTTCATGGCTCATTTCCTCTACCTCGTCCCTCGTCATTTTCTCCGTCACTTCCTCCTTGACGAAGCTAATTACATCACTTTGACGGCGTGATTCACGTTATTTCGCATTTTCTAATTACGAATAAATCTTTCCCTCTATTTCTCTTTTCATTCTCTTTGGCAGACTTACGCATTAGGTTTTTTTTTTTTGTCTACCGTTTCCTTTCATCTTTTTTTCAAGCTGCAAGATATTTTCGTCGGCTTTTTCTTCTTTTTCCACTTCTATAAGGTATACTCTAGCTCTTGTTTTTTTTTTTCTTCTCTGACAGACTTGTGTAATACTTTTTTTTCTATTGTTTCCTTTCGTCTGTCAGAGTGGAATTATTTTTTTGTTCATTTCCTCTTCGATGTGCTATGCGTTGCTCTTACATTTCCTATCCTCTCTTATTCCAGCTAATGGTTTCCCTCTCTTCTTATTCCTTGTCAATGGACTTTACGTTACTCTTTCTTTCGCTCTTACTTTTCCTAAATTCTCTTAATCAAGCTATTTCACATTTCCCAGTTTCGAATATAATCTTCTATACACGTTGTTGTTGTTTTTTTCATTGTTTTCTTTCGTCACGGTCAGGCTGCAAGTATTTTTCTCTCTCTTTTTTATGTACTTTTCTTATATTCTCTTATCCAACATATAATTTCACATTCCATATTTACAAAAATGATCTACTACGTCTTATTTTTTACCGTTTCCTTTAGTTTCCGTCAGCTGCATTTTTTCTTCCATAATCTATACGTTACTCCTTCTCTTACTTATTCTCTGATCACATTCCTATTTCACATTCATAGATCTATTTCCCTTTTTCCAACCACGAATACTATCTACAACGCTTCTTTGTTCCTCTCTTCGCCAGGTTGCCAGTTGTCAGCCGCTTGGACGCTGCTGGGGTTGGCGTCCCTTGCGCTCACCCGTCGCTCCCTCTAGCACGTCTCAACATGTTCTGGATGGAAGCACGTGTGAAGGAGGCGACAGGACGGGATAAAGGAGAAGGAGGAGGAGTTAATGGAACGGAAAGGAGTGACGAATGTGATAACTGTAGCCAAGTCCCTCGTTATTGACTAAAAATGAGAGAGAGAGAGAGAGAGAGAGAGAGAGAGAGAGAGAGAGAGAGAGAGAGAGAGAGAGAGAGAGAGAGAGAGAGAGAGAG
Source organism: Eriocheir sinensis (assembly GCF_024679095.1). Taxonomy (NCBI): domain Eukaryota; kingdom Metazoa; phylum Arthropoda; class Malacostraca; order Decapoda; family Varunidae; genus Eriocheir; species Eriocheir sinensis. Next base: position 142,941 of record NW_026111965.1, read on the forward strand.
AGAGAGACGATTACTACGACCCTATGTACAGTTGGTTATTTCATGGGCGTGATTGACTGTTTCACATTTAATTCGCTACTCAGGTGCAGGGTAAAGAAAAAAGGGCTAATGTGTTTCTCTGTGTTTGTGTTTGTTTCTGTGTTTGTCTGTCTGTTTGTCCTTCTCTTCAGCCCTCCCCCCTACCACCACCCCTACCACCACCAACCCCAACTTTCAATATTTTAGCAAGAGTGGTTTGGTACGTAACGACGGCCGCTTACAAGTACATAAAAAAGGCGAACTATTGCGAGATAGTTTCAGTTCATCATTTTCCTTCCCTTCCCGAAACAGCGAAACTCTTGAGGAAACACTGACGGGGCAAAGCGATAATAATAAAACAGGAAACATTCGCATTATCTGTCGTAAAGAAAGATAATGGTGGTCATAAAGAGGAAACGAGAGAGAGAGAGAGAGAGAGAGAGAGAGAGAGAGAGAGAGAGAGAGAGAGAGAGAGAGAGAGAGAGAGAGAGAGAGTGTATGTGTGTTTGTTTAACTACAAGGAATATTTGAAACAAGAAAATATCCTCTTTTAACTTACTCTCAAACTCTCTCTTCCTCTTCCTTCTCCTTCCTCTTCTCCCTCCTCTCAACATCTGTAACCTGTGTGTTCATTGGGAGCTTAGCGTTGTCAAGTGGTCAATAAGATCAAACTCAGAAGAACATGAATTTACAAAATATTGGAAGAAAAAAATGTTCTCCCGTCAAGAAAAGCTCCCAGAAGTGACGCCTCTCAAAATAAAAATAACAAGAAGGAATCCGTTAGAGGAGTCAGATCCCATATCAGTGAATCCCCCAAAACTAAAAAAAAAAATATCTCCCCTTAGAGATGAATCCCTAACAAGTGGAAGCTTCGAAACGTGTTACTCCATTCCTCATCACCACCACCACTGTCACCACCACCACCAGTCCATCATCACACGCCAGATCACCCAGCCTTCAACTCTCCCCCACCTCCCATCAACGTCGCTGGGACCTACACAAAAGAAATCGAGCATTCGTTCTCTGTTGTAAGCCAAGGCATACAAACTGTGGTGGAGGCGATATGGAGACGCGCTACATCTTTCCATCCGCAGCAAAGTGGCGCCGGAGATCGAGACTATATATGGACTTAGTAAACACCGAAGGACGAAGTAATGTGTTGAGTGTTAAAAGATAAAAACAAAACAAAAGTAGACCAGATATACTGAAAATAGAAATCCTAACCTAATTACATGTTCGCTATAGTTGTGTGGCAGGGTGACTACGGAAGGGAAAAGACAAAGTATATAGTGTGTGTTATGATTGTGATATACAGAAGGAGAAAATTACGAGGGAACCGTAACAAAGAGTAATCGTCGCACATCCACGTGTATGTTGGCCCTGGTCTCGTGTGCTGAGGTGTGGCGGTGAGAAAGGAAAGGACGAAGAAATGTGTTATGATCATACTGAAGGAGCAGGACCAAGACCTGTGTGTATGATTATGTTTGACAAGGAAAAATCATGACAGTGACCCAACAACCATGAAAGAGAAACTATTCCCTCTTAACTACATGTTCGCTATGGAGATATATGCTACTGTGTACTACGCTAAAATGTGGAGGGGAAATGTGAAGTGTGCTTATTACGTATTTTAAGAGAGTGAAAAAAAAAAGTATCGTGACTCCGAAGAACATGTGCTTGGTGAGTCTCTTATATGGTACACTTTGACCTGTGCTGAAGAGAAACGATAAGACAATGAGTGCGTATGTAAATAAGGTGTTAGAGCATTTTCTTTTCGTGTTTGTGTGAATCGGTGTTGCTCATCATGCAAGTGGCGCCACCTGGACTCTATACCTGTTGATTACCTAGACAGTGACACACCCACATCTCCGACACACCTTTCGTTCACGGTGTTCTGATTGATGTTACTACTATTATTACTTTTATTATTATTATTTTTATTGTTGTTTTTTATAGTCATTATTATCATTACATATTATTATTACTATTGTCATTCCTCCTGTGTTTTATCATTACTATCATTATCATTATTACCATTATTATTCATCGTTTCCACGCTTTGTGCCCTCCCTTAATCTTTATGTGTAGACAGTTGAGTGTGTGTTCCTGTAAACAAACTAACACTTCCCGAATACACACACAAACAACATCACCGTCAATACAAACATTTATAAAAAAACAAACAAACCTTAGTGTGGTGTATCGCTGGAGGTCTAATTCCAAAACACTGCGTTGTGAACATTTTTATAACATTCATTTTTGTGTGTGTTGCTTTGAAAAGAAGAAAAACTGAAATAAACTCTCATAAGCGTACACTGACCTTTTTTTTTTTGTATGTGTGTGTGTGTGTGTGTGTGTGTGTGTGTGTGTGTGTGTGTGTGTGTGTGAGTGTGTGTGTGTGTGTGTGTCTCGTTAACCTGTCACACGTATATTACCATTAGCCGCATCATTCTGTAAGCCACCGACTCCTCACGCACCATTACCCTTTGCACTCCGGCCTTCCCCGTTAGGTTCTGTACGATATAAATACACTAATAAAATACATACATCCATAGCGGCGGGTCTGCCCAATCTTTATTCATTGCTCCCCAAGTCACCGGCGGGAACTGCATCCGTGTGTAATGACCCAGAAATTATTACAGCGAGGCGATTTGCAACTCTTGGTGTGGTGTATGTCTGGAGGTAGAAAAGGAGGAAGGAAAGGAACTGGGGCAAAGAGGGACGGAAGAAACATGGGTAGGAAGAAGGAAGGACGGAAGGGAAATGAGGCAAACAAGAATGAAAGGAAGATGGGAGGGGAATGTGGATAAGAGGAATGGAGGAAAAATGGATAGGAAGAAGGAAGGACGGAAGGGAAATGAGGCAAACAAGAATGAAAGGAAGATGGGAGGGGAATGTGGATAAGAGGAATGGAGGAAAAATGGATAGGAAGAAGGAAGGACGGAAGGGAAATGAGGCAAACAAGAATGAAGGGAAGATGGGAGAGGAATGAGGTAAAGAGGAATGGAGGAAAAATGGATAGGAAGAAGGATGGACGGAAGGGAAATGAGGCAAACAAGAATGAAGGGAAGATGGGAGAGGAATGAGGTAAAGAGGAATGGAGGAAAAATGGATAGGAAGAAGGATGGACGGAAGGGAAATGAGGCAAACAAGAATGAAAGGAAGATGGGAGGGGAATGTGGATAAGAGGAATGGAGGAAAAATGGATAGGAAGAAGGATGGACGGAAGGGAAATGAGGCAAACAAGAATGAAAGGAAGATGGGAGAGGAATGAGGTAAAGAGGAATGGAGGAAAAATGGATAGGAAGAAGGATGGACGGAAGGGAAATGAGGCAAACAAGAATGAAGGGAAGATGGGAGAGGAATGAGGTAAAGAGAAATGGAGGAAAAATGGAGAGGAAGAAGGAGGGAAGGAAGTAAATGGGGTGAACGAGGGATGAATGGAAGATGGGTGGGGAGAAGGAAGGGATAGAGGGAAGATGGGAAGAAAAGAAAAAGAGGAGTAAGAGAAAAGAGAGAGAGGAGAAGTGGGTAAGAAGGAAGATAAAGAGAGAAGGAGGGAAGAAATGCAGAAGGGAGGAGGACAGGGAGAGAAAAGAGAAGAAGAACAAGGAAGGAACGAGGGATAAAGAGAAGGAAGGACGGAACTAGAGGAGAGAGAGAGAGAGAGAGAGAGAGAGAGAGAGAGAGAGAGAGAGAGAGAGAGAGAGAGAGAGAGAGAGAGAGAGAGAGAGAGAGAGAGAGAGAGAGAAGAAAGAGGAAGTAAACTGATAAGAGAGAGCAAGGGGTGGAGGGTGGGAGATGACCAAAGGGAAGGAGCAAAGTAAGATGAGGAGGGAGGGAGGAGGCAGGGAGGCAGGGAGGGAGGAAGTAGGATGCCGTACCAGTTAAATTATTACAGTGATTTACTCCCAGACTTGTAAGTGTACCAAGAACCTTGTTATAAGTATTACAGGTAAGAAAGGTCGCAATGCACACGCCAGGGAATCCGTGACCTATAAGTTTTTCTACCTGTTATGAATTGTTAAGTTTAATATCAATAGGTTACGAGGTGAGGCATTAATTATATATCTTCAACCTATTGGATCAGATTTTCCTTTGGCAGCTTTTTTTTTTTTTATAAATTCTTAAACTGACACCTAAGACGCCGGCCACACGAACATTCTCTCAAACATGACGAGGTAGACAAGGACGTAAATAAACAAACCTCCACATTACAGGTGAACATGAGGATGGGGTACAGGAAGCCAGGTGGAAGGGAAGTAATAAGAAACGGAAGGGATCATCACCATCACCTTTGTAATATAAGAAGAACACCAAAAAGAGAAACAAAGAGCGAAACAGGAGGAAGGAGAGAGAAGAAAGTATGATTGAGGGTCGAAGTGAGTGAGAAAGGGAGGCAGGGAAGAAGAAATAGAAGCAAAGAGGGAAGCAGGAAGATGACCACTCATGACAGAAGGGAGAGAAACAGGCATATAGGAAGACAGAGAGCGACAGGAAGGGAGGGACGCAAGGACGAAGGTGAGACTGAGATAGGAAATGATACAGTGAGGCAGAGAAGCAGAGAGAGGACACAGACGATAGGGAGAAAGGGAGCGAAACAGGCAGAAAGGGAGGCAGAGAGCTAGGGCAACAGGAAAAGAGGGAGGCATGGAGAAATGTAAGACTGAGGAAAAAAGTGATAGTGAGGCAAGGAAGGCGGAAAAGGCAGGGAGGAGAGCGGAGAAAGAGACAGGCAGGGAAAGCGCCAAGGAAAAAAAAAGAAGGAAAGATGCAAAGAGGAAGGCAAGACTAAGGATGTGATATACTGTAGTGAAGCAGGGAGAGGGTAGAGGAGAGAGGGAGGAAGGCACGGAAAAAAGAGGCAGGAACGGAGTAAATGAGAGAAACTGGAAGGTAGGAAAAGAGAGAAAGAAGTATACAAAACTCTATAAAACAACCTCCCTACACCCACCGATACACACACACTCACGAACCGCTGTGAAAGTTGTACGTCAAGTTATTCCTTCCAAGAACCCACACGAGGAGCGGCTGAGAGTTGCCAAGTGAACACCCTCAAGGCACTGCGAGTTAGGCACCGTGCTGGCCTCTCCTCCTCCCCTCCTCCTCCTCCTCCTCCTCCTCCTCCCGCAGCGTCATTCCTCCAGCCGACGTCGGGAGTTCAGGCCACGTCGGGCTTCCATTCAAGTCTCCAGGGTTGATGTAATTATGTTTAATCTCCCTCCTGCACGCACACGCACACACACACACACACACACACACACACACACACACACACACAACACCAAGTAGATACCCCTACAGTTTTAGGCAAACGTACAAATATAAACAAGCTAATACATTAATTAACAAAAAAGCAAACTTATAAGCGAAAACACAAGCATGCTGATACATTAATAAACAAAAACAAACCCAAATAAACGCTTTCCCTAATATAAAAAGATAATCCCACCGATACATCACAACATACACGAAAATAAAGCAAGTGAAGGAAGCAGAAGGAAGCAAATAAACAAATACATAAACAAACAAATAAATATCACCTGGTAACTGCCGGGGTGGCGAACTAAAAACACAAACACAAAAGGTACTTAAAAGGGTATAACGACAGGTAAGTGTGTGAGGGAGCCAGGTAACATTCATCATAAATATAAATGAGCGAATACTGTGTTGGGGTAGCGCTTGCACCACCACCACCATCATCACCACCACCACCATCACTACCACCACTACCAGCACCCCTCCCCCCATCCCCCGCGGCCGCCATCACGGGGTCAGACTATGATCAATCAGCACCAGTGGAGTAGTAAGCTGTAGATGCCGCATAACAAATGAGAAGCCTGTTTCCGCCCTGCTAATGTGTGTGTGTGTGTGTGTGTGTGTGTGTGTGTGTGTGTGTGTGTTAAGCAGCGCGCACCTCACCTACCAACCTGTACCCTACCTCCTACCTAGCTAATGAGACTTTCTATATAACAAAGTGAAGGCTTTCTTTGTTAATTTATGCTATAGGTCTCTGAATATCATGTGTTTGAAAATTCCTCAAACTTAACCAAACCATGGATGGAGTATTCGTATTCGGTATCTGTCTGTGTTCTGCGAGTAATCTGACATAGTCGTGTATGGTACAGGTTCATGAGCTCATTTTACTGTTGAATAGCTTTAGAACAGTGCTATACCCAGTTACGTCGAGAAGGTATTTTTCAATGAAAAATATTCATGAATGTATTCATGATTACTTTCAAGAAGTATTCGTATTTGTATTCTAAGTAAAACCATTTCAGAGTATTCGAATTCGTATTCGTAGTCGCTGTAACTTGAAGTACTCGTATTCGTATTCGAATACACATCTCTTGATATGACTCCATCCTTACCTGACTGTACCTATCGTCGTATTCCAATCAAAGAACTTTAATAATAATGATAATGATTACTTTCACCTTTCCCCGCCAGATGGAGGGCCTCGACGCAGGTTCATATCGCCGGTGCTTCATCAAACAGCGCGGGATATAATTGGCGGCTAAACTGTGAGGCTACGCGCGCGAGGGAGGGAAATAAAAGAAAAAATAGTATTATATTGTCGCGATATTGGTGGTTATGGGTCATGGGGAAATGGAGTGAAGGGGAATGAGAAAGAGAGAGAGAGGGAGAGAAAAAAGGGAATGTAATGGGAGGGAAAATGAAGGTAATAATTATGATAGGGGAAAGGGTATGAAGAGGGAGTATGAGGGAAGGGGAAGATAAGGGTAAAGGAGGGTTAAAGGGATAGAGATTGTAGAGGGAAGGGGAAAAATGACTAAAAGGGATAAGAGAAAGGAAATAGTGATGAGGAATGGGTATGCAGGGAGAAAAGGGAATGGGCAGATAGTTGATAGATAAAATAAGGGGTTGGGGGAAGGGGATATGGGGGTAATGAGGGGATGTAAGGGGGAGGAGAAAAGGGAACAGTGGAAGGAGAGAGAGAGGAAAATATGTTGACGGAAGGGGAGGAGGTTAAGTGGATGGAAGGGAAACATTGTAAAAGGGGCCTAGGAGTGGGGATGAGGAGGGTGAGGGAGTGTGCAACGAAGAGAGAGGAGAAGAGAAATTAGGATACGAAGGTTAGAGGAAAGAGAAGGGGGTCTGAAAAGGGAAAGAAGTGGGTGGTGTAGGGTCATTATGGGGAGAGGATCAGCATCGTGTAGGGGGAATAGGGGAAGAGGTCAGGGAGAGGGGTGAAGGGAGAGAGGATGGAGGGTGTTAAAGGGGCAGAGAATGGAATGAAGGTAAAGGGAAGGGGAGGGAGAATGACAGGAGGGGAGAAAAATTAAAGGGAAGGGGAGGTGATCAGAGAAGGGGTGTGTGGCTGTAGTGGGTTGAGGAGGAGGGGAGTTGAGGGGAGTGTAGAGGATGGAGATAGGGCTAGAAGGGGAGGAGGAGGAGAAGGATTGGAACCCCTATGACGGCCTAATATAGATGAAGCACCACAGTTGAGCAGCAAATTTGTGACGATCTCTTTTTTATACATTATTCATTTGCATCATGGGGCACGCGAGGAAGGGGTGAGGGGGGGAAGGGGAGGAGAGGAGAGGGTATGTTGATCAATTTAGACACTGAGCACACTAATAAAGGAGTATAATAAAAAGGCAAGCACAAAGGACTGACAAAATGGGACAAATTTTAAAGCACAATGTATCGGTCAATAGGACAGCAGGGTATTATTATTGCTATTGTTGTTATTATTAGGATGATGATGATGATGATGGTGATGATTTATTACTACTATCATTATATTGCTGTTTACATTTCCTTTTATTTTGTTGGTTTTCCGGACACGAACAAACAGGCACAGCACAGCCCTCGCTCCACCCTTTCCTCCCCCACCCAAAAAATCCATTAGGACCACTCCCCCCTCCCCACCTCCACCCTCTCCCCTACCCCCCACCAAGTCACTTTAAGCCCCCTGAGCCCTACGTGTCCCTCCCAAACAAAGCCGATACATGTGGATACTTAACACAGTAACACAACAGCGTATTTTATATAAGCATCACTGTGTCGGCTAAAACTCTTGCTGCCACAACTTCTCTCCTTAATACAACTGATCTCACTCATACACGGGCTACTCAAGTGTTTATGCTAAGGAAGAGCACAAGAACACTACCATTACTTATACTTACTTAAACAAATGCGGGAGTAAAAAAAAACATCTACGGAATCTTCTCACTAATGGACACGTTCGTAAACTGTAATTAAGTCGTACTATAATGCTCTGTCGATCCCTATTTCTGAACACCTCACACAAGCACCCCCCTCCCTCCCCCCCTCCACGTACCAACATCCACACCCACCCTGCACCATGATGAGGTTACTGACACGAGGACACAAGAGGAGGAGGAGGAAGACGACTCAACAGCGGCAGGAGGAGCAAGAACAGGAAGAGGTGAGGCCGAGGGAGGGAGGCGAGGAGAGGGGAGTTTAATTTAGGTTAGTTTACGTTAGTCCGGTCCAGTCCCACGCCGGGCCCGCGGGAGGGACTTGTGATACTCTCAGCGTGGCGCAAAGATCACCCTTAACGACCTGGACGTGGCAAGTGCATACAAACGTGGCCTAAGAGGAAAATTTAATTCCAGCACGGGGGAAAGGGGAGGAGGATAGCCCGAACCGACCCTTCCCTCAGGTGCAAGAGAGAGGGTTCCGTGTGTTGGGGGGAGGGGTGTTACGTGAGTGTGTATGTGTGTGTGTGTGTGTGTGTGTGTGTGTGTGTGTGTGTGTAAACTAAGTGACCATGGCGCGTGAAGTGTTTACTATTATTGCTGTTGTTGTTGTCTTGACCTCCCTCGCCTCAGTCAGTCATCCAGTCAACTACTCCCCAGTCCGTCAATAAGCCATATATTCACCCATCTATTAAACTTGCCAGTCAGCTAGTCGGCCAGTTTCCCACCCAGTCACCCAGTCAGTTAGTTAGTTACTCATCCGGAAATAGCCCCGTATCTAACCATTCAGTCGAGTCAGCCGGTCAGTCAGTCAGTCAGCCAATCATTTTTTCAGGTAGTGCGCCATCCAATCGCTCAGTCAGTTAGTTACCAATCAGGAAAGCCACCTATCTAGCCAATTAGCCAGCCAGTCAGTCAGTCAGCCGGTCAGTCAGCCAGTCAGTAAGTCAGCCAGTCGGTTTCCTAGACAATACACCACCCAGTCACATAGTAAGTTATCCAATCGAAAAGCCACCTATCTAACCAGTCAGCCAGTCAGTCAGTCAGTCAGCCGGTCAGTCAGCCAGTCAGCCAGTCAGTAAGTCAGCCAGTCGGTTTCCTAGACAATACACCACCCAGTCACATAGTAAGTTATCCAATCGAAAAGCCACCCATCTAACCAGTCAGCCAGTCAGTCAGTCAGTCAGCCGGTCAGTCGCACAGTCAGTCAGTCAGTCAGCCAGTCAGTCTCCCAGTCAGTCCGCCTGCTGCCCCTCACGTGCTGGTTGTTCATCTGTCCGCCGTGACCCGTCCCACTCCCAGGTGTCTCCTCGCAGGTGTTCATGATTCTAGTATGCATGAACCCACACCTGTTTTTTGGGGGGTAGGTAAATTTTAATGTTATCTCTCTTTCTTTCCTTCTCTCTCTCTCTCTCTCTCTCTCTCTCTCTCTCTCTCTCTCTCTCTCTCTCTCTCTCTCTCTCTCTCTCTCTCTCTCTCTCTCTCTCTCTCTCTCTCTCTCTCTCTCTCTCTCTCTCTCTCTCTCTCTCTCTCTCTCTCTCTCTCTCTCTCTCTCTCTCTCTCTCTCTCTCTCTCTCTCTCTCTCTCTCTCTCTCTCTCTCTCTCTCTCTCTCTACTTTATTTATTTATGTACTATTTGTGTAATTCTTAGCATATCGGATTTCAAAGGTCATTACACACACACACACACACACACACACACACACACACACACACACACGGCTAAACCTCTCACACACACACATCTACACTCCCCTCACCTCCCGACGCACAGGCACAGACATCCACACACACGTACACCCCCCCCCCCCAACTCCCACATCTACACACACAGACAAACATCCACACACACACACACACACACACACACACACACACACACACACACACACACACACGCACACACAAGTCCTTAGGGAGGCATAAAATTTTCACTGGGGGTAACAAAGAAGGTCTGGAGAATGGGAGCGTCGCGGTGATGGTCGACATTTCAATTGTGATGCAAATACTGTGGACCGAATGCCGAGGGGGGGGGGGGGTAGGTAGCAGGGAGGGCGGGGGGGGGTCGAGGGAGGCGGCGGGATAAGGTAGTGTGGGGATGGGCGGGGCGGGTCTCTCTCTCTAGTCGCTACCAACAGGGCCCGTCTCTCCCTCCTCCTCCTCCTCCTCCTCCTCCTCTTGCTGGTGGTGCCTTAAGTAGGACAGCGGAGGATGGCTGGGAGGAAAGAAATGAAGGAAAGAAACAAGGGAGGATGGAATGGGAATGGGACATGTTGGTTGGAGTGCAAGGGGGGGAGGGAGAGAGGGAAGGGAGGTTGGTGGTTAGGGAAGGTAGGTTGCAGACAAATATAGAAGGAGAAAAAAGAGGGGAGAGAAAGCTGAAAGGAAAGTGAGAGGGAAGCAAGGAAGAAAGGAAAGGAGAGAGGAAAAAACGAAGTAAGAACAAAACAAAGAGGAAAGAAATGAGACAGAAAACAAGAAAGAAAGAGCGCAAGAAAGAAAGAGAAAAAGAAATATAGATAAGACGAAAAACAGAAAACAGGAGAACAAAAACAGGGATTGAGGAAGGGAGGGAAAAAGGAGAGAATGAAGGTAAGAAAGCGAAACCGTGGAAACGAAAGGAAGGAAGAAGGGAAGAAAAACGCCGAGTTAAAGTCACATAACCGCTCTTCTGGAATAACCTTTCCTCTTTGTTACCAAGGAAGGAAGGAAGGAAGGACGAAAGAAAAAAAGAGAGAGAGAGAGAGAGAGAGAGAGAGAGAGAGAGAGAGAGAGAGAGAGAGAGAGAGAGAGAGAGAGAGAGAGAGAGAGAGAGAGAGAGAGAGAGAGAGAGAGAGAGAGAGAGAGAATCAAAACAACCATCACAGCATCTCTCAAAAACACATGTTCTTTTAACTCGTATGAATCATTTGGGTTGTTTAGTCCCGGCAACCGAAACACCTCATTTGGTTAAGTCTTATTTCCGGGATATAATACAGATAATTAGGTTAACCTGGGCATGATGGATGAACTCGCTCTCCCTAATGCAATCCTCGTGTTTTTTATGTAATTAGTCTGAAAGAGAAGGATATTAAGCTTGTAAACACGCGGAGAATAAGAACACACCGCCATGCCACACGTAAAGAGGAGGAGGAGGAGGAGGAGGAAAGGAGAGCTGGTGAGTGAGTTCCGGGATTATGAAGGTGAGTTGTGAATATTAATGGCTAGTACTACAGTAGCAGCAGCAGCAAGAGGAAGCGGAGGAGCAGCAGCAGCAGCAGCAGCAGCAGCAGCAGAAGCAGCAGCAGCAGCAGCAGCAGCAGCAGTAGTAGTAGTAGTAATAGTAGTAGTAGTAGTAGTAGTAGAAGTAACAGTAGCAGTAGCAGTAGTAGAAGTAGCAGTAGCAGTAGTAGTAGTAGAAGTAGTAGTAGTAGCAGTAGTAGTAGTAGTAGTAGTAGTAGTAGTGGTAATCATCATCAGGGAATACATTAACTATGGTAATATTCCCCATATTAATCTAATTATCTATTAAAGAGAAAAATCGAGTTTTGAAAACCATGTAATAATTAATTAAAGAGAACTTGAAAAAGAAAACCCAACAGCAAAGTAGGAACAACAATAAGAAGAATAACAACAAGATAAAGACAACAACAAAGACAACTTTTACCACTACTACTACCACTACTACTACTACTACTACTACTACTACTACCACTAAAGTCACCACTCCAACAACACCATAAACATTGTCAACAACAACTACAACGGCAGCTGCACCGACGACAACAACACGCGTCTCCCGGTCCACTCGTAAGCCTCTTCTGGTCGGTTTGATGCAGATTGCACAGATCACGAGAGGCTTTGAGCGTCGCGGGTGTAATCTGGCGAAGAGGGAACAACAGGCTGAAACGCTACCTCAAGGGCGGCGCGGGCAGGGCTGGGCTGGCGGTGCTGGGTGGTGCCGGGGCCAAGAGAGCAAAGGTGGTGGTGGTGGTGGAGTTGGTTGTTGGTGTGGTGTTTTATGATAAATGGTAAATGATGTGCCTCCTCTTGCCGTAAAATAATAATGATAATGATAAAAAAAAAAAATTGACGAAAAAAATAATTGAAAAAAGTAAAAGAAAACATCAACTAGTTAGAAGAAGAGGACGTGAATAAGAACAAGAACGAGAAGGAGAACAAGAGAGCAAGAAGAAAAGGCGAAAAAAAAAGAAGACCAAGAACAGAAGAGAAAAAAAAGTTGAAGAAGAAGAAGAAAGAAGAAGCAGAAGACAGAATTAGAGGAAGTAAGAATCAGAAAAAAATAATGATAAATAAGAAGACTGTTAATAAGACTAAGAATGAGAATAATTAAGTGAAAGGAGGACAGATGAAATGTATACAAAGTTCCAAAATGTATATATCAGGAGCCAGAAGGAAGAGGATGGAGAAGAGGAGAAGGAGAAGAAGTAGGAGGAGGAGGCGGAGCGAGTGGGTGGAGTGCAGTAGTAATGAATGCAATAGTTCTTTACGGTATACTCCACTACACAGGAGGAACAGGGAACAAGGAGAAAAGAAAAAGGAGAAAGTGGAGGGAGCGGAGTAATAAATGTCTGCTGGCGTTCACATTTCCTTCTTTTATTGTGTGGGTTTCCTTTCGCATTTAATTTGCCTTTTTTTTCCTCCTCCTTCTTCTCCTCGTCTTGTCATTAATTATTTTCCTTTCCTACTAACTGCTTCAACACCTCACATCTTCTGAGCTCTTTCTTCTAAGCTTCATGATTTTTTTTCTCACAAATGCGTTTTCTTGCCGTGTTCTATTTATCTCCAAAGAACGACTCAGTAGGACGTAGATTAGTGCTAAGAGTGGAGGACATCACAGCTCTTCTATGCTCAATGCTCTTGCGCTTTACAATCACTCCAAACTTCAGGGATGGTGAACCGGATATGAGCACCGAGGCAATGTGACCCACAGAGCTGCGCCCCCCCCCCCCCCCTCTCTCTCTCTCTCTCTCTCTCTCTCTCTCTCTCTCTCTCTCTCTCTCTCTCTCTCTCTCTCTCTCTCTCTCTCTCTCTCTCTCTCTCTCTCTCTCTCTCTCTCTCTCTCTCTCTCTCTCTCTCTCTCTCTCTCTCTCTCTCTCTCTCTCTCTCTCTCTCTCTCTCTCTCTCTCTCTCTCTCTCATATCTCTGTTTTTGCTAGACGGATTCTTCTCTTCCTTGTCTCCATCTTTATATCTCCTTTTCTTTTTTTTTCTTTTTTTTTTACAGCAAAGGAGACAGATCAAGGGCTTTAAAAAAAAATAATGAAAAAAAAAAAGCCCGCTACTTACTGCCCCTAAAATGATTGTAGAGGAGTGGCCAAAAGAGGTCAGTTTCGGGAGGAGAGGTGTCCTGATACCCTCTTCACTTTTATTCGATCCTCATCAAGCGCACCTATAGAGTATGCCACCACCTTTACCTTTACCCCATCACCACCACTCATCATTACCCCAGCCACCTCATCTCCCACCTCCCATCCCATATAGTAACAGCAGCATCACCACCACCACCACAATCACCACCTCATCTCCCATCTCCCAGCCCACACAGCATCACCCTCCCCACCAGTCTTACACCACCACCACTACCACACCTTCCCTCTTCACCTGCCCCACCCCCCCTAACCTCCAAACAACCGTGACAAAGACACTTCAATACCCCCTCCCCCCTTCTCTCCCTCCCCACTCCAGCCAGTGTTGCCACTAATTGCTTCCTTCCTGCAGGTCTGGCAACACTCTCATCTCGGCGGCTTGGACTTCGCCTTAATCACGGAAGGAAACTCAACTCGCTCTTGCCTAATTACGTTGTAGTGTTTGTTGTGGTGGCGGCGGTGGCGGTGGTGGCGATGATGGTGGTGGTGGTGGTGCCTCAAGGTGTCAGAGTCTTGGTAGTAGTACTGAGCGTTTAATTTATATACTATTCTATTTTCTACTGTTTTCTTTTTTATTATATTCTGTTCACTTAAATTTTGATCGATAAGTTGATTGATTTAAATACCTGAAGATAATACGTTTTTTTTCCATCCATTTCCTTCTGTTTTCATGTTTATTTTGTTATTTTTATTGTGTCACATGAGATTTGTAATACGTATGGTTTAATCTCTCTCTCTCTCTCTCTCTCTCTCTCTCTCTCTCTCTCTCTCTCTCTCTCTCTCTCTCTCTCTCTCTCTCTCTCTCTCTCTCTCTTTAATTGCTCTTGTTACTCTTTTGTTACTCTTTCCAGCGGCGGCAGCGAATATGGTGAGTTTTAATGATGGCGCGTGGACACCGGCGGGTTTGTTTCTTCCTATTAAATGTGCTTTGTTACCCCTCTCATCCTGCGGTAATGACACTGATGGGTGCTGGTGGTGGGGAGGGAGGGAGAGTAGGGCGTGAGAGTGAGTGAGTGGTGGTGCTGGAGGTAGAGGTGGAAGGGTGTGTTAGGAGTGATTATAGAAGGGTTGGCAAGTTGGTTGTGGTAATGACTGTGTTGAAATTACAAGAACGCAATACAGTAGTAGTAGTAGTAGTTGTAGTAGTAGTAGTAGTAGTAGCAGTAGTAGTAGTAGTAGTAGTAGTAATATTATTATTATTATTAGTAGTAGTAGTAGTTGTAGTATTAGTATTAGTAGTAGCAGTAGTAAACAGACAGACAGACAAAGACGATTTAATTATTTGCTATGTGGCACTTGCTTTGACACCTTTGGTTTGGATCACTGAAAAGAGAATGAAACATGAAATATAATTATAATATTTCATCTACCACTACTACTATTACCTATTTATCTCTATGGAAAATACTATTACAACTACTACTACTACTACTGCTACTACTTCCCTACTTCATCAGATTCCACCCTTAATACATATACAAATCTGGATGAAAGTTAGAGAGAAACTTTCAGGAAAATTACAAAGCATAAATCACAATACATTATCACGCAAAGCCGGCACATCAACACACACACACACACACACACACACACACACACACACACACACACACACACACACACACACACACACGCACACACAAGTAAGAACATATACGTACAAAGAATTCTTGAACGTAAACTAAAAGAAAAAAAAACAATATGGGAATATCAAAAAAGTTACCCCCAAAAACAAGTCTTTCACGAAATATTCCGCTCGTTGTCAGAAGAAAAAAAAAACAAAAACAAAAGAAAGAAAAAATAATTATACATATGATTCTTTGGCCTTTGAATATCTGCATTTGTATTTTAGGGATGCGAAGTCAAAATGCGTGAACACAGATGAGAGAAAAAATTACGAGTCTATCCTTCGTAAAAAAAACATATTACCAAGAAAAGCCAGGCTACGGGTTTATACAAATAATTCCCCGTAAATATTACAGTGAAGGCCGCAGGTTAATATTTCCCCTTCGATGTGTGTAGGTAAATTTTTCCACCTCGCTGACTAGAATATTCTCTCTCTCTCTCTCTCTCTCTCTCTCTCTCTCTCTCTCTCTCTCTCTCTCTCTCTCTCTCTCTCTCTCTCTCTCTCTCTCTCTCTCTCTCTCTCTCTCTCTCTCTCTCTCTCTCTCTCTCTCTCTCTCTCTCTCTGTATGCATGTATGGTAATTTAATGATCTGAAATAGGTTACACTAGCGTAAGATCATGTAATTACCCTTATTATTATCATTTTTATTATTATTATCATCATTACACACGAAACATGCACGCACTAACTCAACGAAAACCGGGCATTGGAAAAAGGAAAACGTGCATATACGTGTGTGTGTGTGTGTGTGTGTGTGTGTGTGTGTGTGTGTGTAGTTCTTTTTTTACAATGTATTCATGAGGGCATACATATCTGTCAGATTATGCAGCCGTAATCGAGTTTCAAAAAAGACCATTTGCATAGCTAGCGAGATCTGTCGTCCCATTCCTCACACATATAACAAGCTGTGGGTGGAGGAGGAGGAAGAAGAGGAGAAGGAGGAGGAGGAGGTCGGCCCACCGGTTATTAATATTTACGAGGAAAATAAACATCCGCGAAGCGACTCTTCTTCCCGTTACGACTGTTTGGGGATAATTTGTGGGGCGGCGACGCTGGGTGGCGAGGCGAGGCGAGGCGGGGCTCCGGGACCGTTCAGGGAAGAAACGGCGAGGGATTGCGGGTTGTTGAATGGCGAGGGTGTATTGGCGAGTAGCGAGTGATTGGTGACTGTTAAGTGAAGATTTATGAGTGGCGAGTGATTGGGGGAAATTGAAAATCGAATGTGGACTGGTGAGAGGCAAGTGGTGAGTGATTGGGATTATAGTGGAGTGGTGAGTGGCAAGTGATTTGGGTTTAACGAGTGACAAGTGTTGATTGGTAAATGGCGAATGGATGATAATTAGTAAGTGGCGAGTGATGACTGGTGAGTGGCGATTGGCGAGTGATTTAGGGTTGCTGAGTGGCGTGAGTGGTGAGAGGTGAGTGATTGGAGATTGTTGAGTGGTGAGTGAGGGTTGGTGGGTGGTGTTTTGGGAGTGACTGCGGGGTGATAAACAAAGGGTGTAGTGCTCTCTCTCTCTCTCTCTCTCTCTCTCTCTCTCTCTCTCTCTCTCTCTCTCTCTCTCTCTCTCTCTCTCTCTCTCTCTCTCTCCGCACCTGTTTCCATCCTTCCCTTCGTGTCATTGTATAAACCTTCACGTATGCATTATGCGCCGAGACTTCTTGGCCGGAATTCAGAAACACGTAAACATAAATCTTTTCGGACTAACTTTGTGAGTGAGCTTCATGATATTTGTCGCTTCCGAGTTAACTGAATATAAAAAGTTTCGCTTCATTTCATCAACTGTAAACTCGGAAAAATATAGAACGTTTCGGGGAAGAAGGGTAGGGGGAAAATAGGTTCGAGCAAAAACAACAACAAAAAAAAGAAATGCAGAAACGAAATTGGAAGTGAGTTTTTTTTATATTTTTATTATCAGATGACTAAGGGTAAAGGTAACATCTGCTATCTTGGTATTACAAAAGAAGTAGTAGCGGTTGTTGTTGTTTTTAGCGGTAGATTTAGCGTTAATTCAATATATGTTCTCTTGATGACACAGAAGTAGTAGTGTTTATTTTTTTTAGTGGTGGAGTTAGTGTTAAGGTGAAATATCTGTTCTCTTTGTAATACAGCAGAAGGAGTATTGCTTGTGTTTTTGCTGTTGCTGTTGTTGATCTTTTTTTAAGGTTGCCGTTCTTGTTTTCTTTCCCGAATTAAAGAGTCAAGGACACACACGGCTGCAACTTTAACTAACTCTCACACGTGTCACGTCTCCGGGTCTCTCTCTCTCTCTCTCTCTCTCTCTCTCTCTCTCTCTCTCTCTCTCTCTCTCTCTGCTATAACCGAAACATTTATCGACACCACAAATATTGATTTAAGTTCCGAATACAACATAGATGGCTACAGACTCTTCAACAAAGATCGTGTAAACCGTAGAGGCGGTGGCGTCGCCCTTTATGTCAAAAGCTATTTGCAACCCACCGACAAAACACCGGGAAACAGTAACGTTGAACATTTGTGCGTGCGAGTAAACATTGCAAAAGTCAATTTAAATATATCTGTCACCTACAGACCTCCCGGGCAATCACTCGATGACGACCTTGAAATGTACAGCGTCTTAAGGCAGTCACTTAATAACAACGACTCACTGATATTAGGAGACTTTAACCTCCCCCATATCGACTGGGCGACACTGTCAGGTACAGAAGGCGAGTCACATAGAATGATCGAATTTTAGAAGAAAATTATCTAAGCCAAATGGTTTCTGAGCCAACTCGACAAAATAATATACTCGACCTTGTTATAACGACCCAAGATAACCTTGTCAGTAGTGTCACGGTAGGAGAACACCTCGGTTCTTGCGATCATAAATTAGTGCGCGTCGACATTAAAGCTCAATCATCAGTGACTGAAAATAAAGTAAAGGTGCCCAATTTCAAAAGAGCTAACTTCGTAGAAATCCGACAAAAACTAACAGAAATACAACTATCAGATGACGGCAACGTAGAGGAAGCCTGGCTAAGCCTTAAAAATCACTTACTCACTCAGCAGAACACATTCGTCCCCTTGTGCGAGAAGCGAATTAACACTAATAAAAGCCCACCGTGGTTTAATAGCGAAATTAAACAATCAGTCAATGAGAGAAAATTGTTTTACAGGTTAAAGAAAGAACAAAGCACGCCGGAGAACATTAGACTCTATAATGATGCCAGGCGACGAGTAAAAAGACTAGTAGGTCAGGCAAAGCGTAGATATGAAGAAAATATTGCAGCCAACTGTAAAAATAACCCGAAATCTTTCTTCAGTTACATAAACAACAGAAAGGCGATCAAAAGTGGTATTGGACCTTTAACAAACAGCGACGGTGCACTAGTGACTGACAGCCAACACATTGCAAACCTCTTAAACAATTACTTTTCCTCGGTGTTTAATACTAACAGTCTTCCTCTCGCTACCACCAACACCAGTACTATTGTAAATCTCGAGCATGCATTGCCTAATTTTGAAATAACAACCGATGAAGTCCTTAAAGCTCTCCATTCACTTAAAACAAATAAAAGTCCTGGACCTGACAAAGTATATCCAACTCTGCTGAAAGAAACGAAGAGCGAAATACTCTCCTCCCTCACAACCGTATTCAATATGTCCTTGCGACAAGGCATCGTCCTTCAGATTGGAAAAAGGCTAACGTGACACCGATTTTCAAGAAAGGAGACAAAAAGTACCAGGTAATTACAGGCCCATTAGTCTAACTTCGGTTGTAGGTAAGCTACTTGAGGGCATAATTAGAGACAAAATTGTGAGTTACCTTGAAAGCCACTCATTGATTGGGGACTCACAACATGGCTTCCGAAACAAAAGATCCTGCCTATCAAACCTATTAACCTTTTATAACGACCTCTTCACTGTTTATGACGTAACCAAATCACTGGACGTAGTCTATCTTGATTTCCAGAAAGCGTTTGATAAAGTCCCGCATCATAAATTACTTTACAAATTAAAGCAAATAGGTATTGACGGTCAAGTAAACCAATGGATCGCGAATTGGTTGAGCAACAGACAACAAAGAGTAGTGATTGACGGATTTAACTCAGAGTGGGCGCCTGTCACTAGTGGCGTCCCTCAGGGCTCGGTCCTTGGCCCAGTGCTCTTCATTATTTACATCAACGACGTGGATGTTGGACTCAATAACCGCATTAGTAAATTTGCAGACGACACAAAGATTGGTAACTCGGTTCTCACTGACGAAGACAGGCAAAGCCCAAGAGGATTTGCACAAAATTTCAACTTGGTCGGATAGATGGAGATGCCCTTTAACGTAGACAAGTGCCAGGTCCTTCAAGTTGGAACGAGGAATAAGAAGTTCGAATACGAAATGCGCGGCGTTAAACTCAAAAGCGTTCAATGCGTCAAAGACTTGGGGTCAAAATCGCGTCAAACCTCAAATTCTCACAGCAATGCATCGATGCAGCAAATAAAGCGAACAGAATGTTGGGCTTCATTAAAAGAAACTTTGTATTCAAGAATAAAGATGTAATACTCTGCTCTACAACAGTTTAGTCAGACCCCACTTGGAATATGCGGTACAGTTTTGGTCCCCCACCATGCAAAGGATATTGCTAAATTAGAAGGTGTTCAGCGTCGGGCAACGAAAATGATCCCTTCCTTGCGCAACAAATCCTACGAAGAAAGGCTTTCTATCCTTAACATGTTCTCTCTTGAGAAACGTCGCCTCCGAGGAAAATTGATCGAATGTTTTAAAATACTTAATGGTTTCACGAATGTAGACAGATCAACATTGTTTATGATCGATGACAGTCTGCGCACGAGGAACAATGGCGTAAAACTCAGATGTAGACAAGTAAATTCAGATTGCACCAAATTTTTCTTCACCAACGTTGTAGTGCGAGAATGGAATAAGCTTCCACCATCAGTGGTCCAGTGTAACACGATTGACTCCTTCAAAAATAAGCTCGACCGTCACTTCCTTCAACTTAATATCAACTAGAGTAGAAATGCAACGTTTTGGAGTCTTCTGATTAATGTAAAATCACTTAGGTTTAAGGACAGACCACCAAGTCTGGACCATGGGGTCTGTGTGGTCTGATTTTCTATGTAAATCTATGTAAATCTCTCTCTCTCTCTCTCTCTCTCTCTCTCTCT
Organism: Eriocheir sinensis; assembly: GCF_024679095.1. Taxonomy (NCBI): domain Eukaryota; kingdom Metazoa; phylum Arthropoda; class Malacostraca; order Decapoda; family Varunidae; genus Eriocheir; species Eriocheir sinensis. The sequence continues at coordinate 163,286 of NW_026111965.1, forward strand.
CTCTCTCTCTCTCTCTCTCTCTCTCTCTCTCTCTCTCTCTCTCTCTCTCTCTCTCTCTCTCTCTCTCTCTCTCTCTCTCTCCTTAAGCTCCATGGCGCAACACCCAAGGGAGGAAGATGGTGCACTGCGGCGCCCTTAAGTCACACACACACACACACACACACACAGAGCAGTGGTCGCGGTCAACAGATTTCGACTAACTGATAATTAACATAAGATAGTGTTTAGGGAATCATAAATGCCGTCTGGATGAGGGCCAAGGAACACTATTACTGCCTCTTCCTCCTCTGCTTCCCTCCATTTATGTTTGTGTATGTGTGTGTGTGTGTGTGTGTGTGTAAGATGACGTGGCGGTGGTAGTATAGGGGTGAGAAGAGGAAAATGTTTGGGTTTATTTCGAGTGGGGTTTTTTTATCATTATTTTCCTCTCTCTTCATAACCAGAATCGTCTTAGGGGTAATAAAGACCTCTATCTCTAGCACACATACACACACACACACACACACACACACACACACACACACACACACACACACACAAACACACACACACACACACATGCCCGTTTTGTGCTTGACCGTCGGCCATTTAAATGAAAAATAAATGCAAGTAACATACATAGTGAATGGCTTCTTGTGTTGTGTTCCTTTGTCCTGTGCTGCGTTGTGTTGTATTCCCTCGCGTTGAGGTGTGCTGCATTAGTGTGCACTGCGTTGCGCTGCGATGCACTGCGATGAGTTGCATTGCGTTCCGTTGTGATGCCGTGTGTGTGTGGCGCTGCCGTGCGTTAGGTTGCGTCGCAGTGTGGTGTGTTGCATTGCGTTTCGTTGTGTTGCAATGGGATGTGGTGTGGAACGTTGCGCTGCATTACGTTCTGTTTCATCTATGCTATAAGAGCCGGCACGCCAAACATAATATTTCTTTATGTAAAAATTGTTTAAGTTAATATATGCATCCTTAAAGCCCATAATATAGATGAATGGAATGGGATATAGTGTAGGATAATTTGACGATTTCATGGAAGAGGAGGAGGAGGAGGAGGAGGAGGAGGAGGTGGGGTGGAGGAAATAAGGGGAAGGAGGCGGGAGAGAGAGAAGAGAGGAGCAGACGTGATTTATCGAAGAGCTTCATATTATTAAACGCGGTGACTCGGCTGCGCTCATAACGCATTCATTATTACCAAGACACTCAATCAGCCTGTCAGCCTTGATCCCCGCCACCCAGCCCCGCCCCGCCCCACCCCGCCCCGCCGCCACATCCCTCAGCCATACACTCGCATACATACATACATCAGAAAGAGGAAAATTTGCGTTCGGGTCACCAGGAGCCGAATTTATGTCCCCACAATTGTCAGTGTCGTGGATGGTGACAGCTTAGCAATATATATTTCCCCTTCCACAAACGCCGCCGCTGCAGAATCTTCTATACCTGTATTTCGGGACAAACAAGAAAGGTAAATGATGCGTGAATTCTGTAGTTGAACCTCGGAGATAAACTAGAAATGGAAAAGGATGAGTAATGTTTCTGTGGTTGAATCTCGGAAACCAATACAAAGCAAAATGATGAACAGTATCGGTGGTACAGCTGCGGGGAAAAACAAGAAAGGCAAAATGATGAGTAATTAGTTGCCGGGATGCAGATGGATGGAACCTTGGCCTCCCCGCAAAGCAACGTGACATTAATATGATGAATGGTTTCTGAATACCTAGACATCGCCTGGACAAACGGCAACGCTTTACGTAGCTCTGGGCAGGTCTTTGCGGTACTTCTTCAGACTTGTAAAACCATGTGTGTGTCTATGTCTTTGTCTGAGTCTAGAAATCTGTGCCTGGGAATACACAAAAGGTATATATCGCACAGTACAGTTTATGACATTACTTCCTTTAGCTGCGTAACCCAACCCGTATACTTGTGAGTTTCAATAACATTCAGGCATAAAAAGGTACATATCGCACCGTAAAAAATTGACATGAATTAAAATCTCAGCCTTGTAAAATCTTTTTCTTTTTCGATCAAAAACTCACCGAGAGCTGAATGAAAGTAAAACAAAACTTCATAACCATGCCGATCCTGTCAAGAGAATAGAGAAAAAAGTCAAAAGATATGAAGGAGTTTCACAATTGCTGCAATGTTTCCCTCTTGAATGCTAGTCTGAGAAAGGAATAAATACAGCAGAGACAAAGCTGTGCTACAATAGAAGGCTGGGCTGCATGGTGAGGTAATTGAAGCAGAACGATTCATAAATGCATAAAGTGGTTTACGGGCGTTTTATTCATTGTTTGTTTACGCCGAGATAAACTTCATTCAGGGCTGAACACTAAATTGTGGGGCAACGACGCACGCATAAAATCTTACTTACAAGTGTTATATTCATCCACGAGTGTCCATGCAGAGTATATTATTGCGTCCGGAACATCAGCGGAAGTTTTGTATTTGTATGATGCAAAAGAGTGACGTGTTGAAGGGTTAAGAGGACAGGACACAGTATTGTTATCGGCACTATCATCATCATAATCATTAGCAATATCATCGTTATCATCACCAACATCATCAGCAGCAAGCTATACAGTCCAACAACAAGGCTGACGCTTCTCGGATGAACACTCAACACTTGGCGCGAAGGTTCTGTTCACCCCTGAGAATCGCTTCCACAATAAAATATTAAACGTTATAAAGCTGTATTCCAACAAACAAGGGTCTGTGTTGAAAGATATGTACTATTTCTGTTAACGGTGAATCGGATAAAACACAGATTAGATAAAATGATGAAATGACGTTGAGTTGAAATATTTCAACAACCCTTTTTCTTTTTTTAAGGTAAAGAAAATAGGCCACAGGCAAAACAATCTATAAAAAAAGGTACAATATACTCCTATAAAATTTGTACAGAAGATGATGAAACAGTCAACGCTTTTGGTTATAGTTATATTCATCCTCTTTAATAAACTGATTCCGCAATACGAAGACAAAGCACGAGAATAAAACAACAACTACTGTGTAAAAGTTATATTCCTGGTACAGAGCAGAGAGAAATATACATGTTCTCTTTGGAATATATTTAATGAAAAATAAAAATAAAAGATGTGCATTACAATAAACGAACAATAGCAGTTGCGAGAATATTGCACCTTACCATGACAGTAAACTAACAATAACATGACAATAAACAATAACATGACAATAATATGACAAAAAATTACAATAGCATAACAATAACATGACAATAAACAATAACATGACAATAAAAAATAACATGACAATAATATGACAAAAAATATAATAGCATAACAATAACATGACAATAAACAATAACATGACAATAACATGACAAAAAAATACAACAGCATAACAAGAACATGACAATAAACAATAACATGACACAAATATGACAACAGAACGTTACAGTAACATGACAATAAAAATTAACATGACTATAAGATGACAAAAAAAAAAAGACGATGACAATACTATAAACTAACAGTAACATGACACTAAACAACAAAATGACAATATGACAAAAAAAAAAGACGATAACATGACCATAAACTAACAATAACAGTTACGAGCATCTTGTGACTTACGATGTTCAGTGTTAGGTCGTGGAGCAACGTTACCAGACTGTCGTACTCAGCCGATTATATTTCCTGACCTCCTACCCCCAAACTGTCTTCTGGGCTCCAATAACGAAACTCATTTATAGTTATCGTTAAAAGAGTTAGATCCTGATGTTTCTTGGCAATAGTTAGGCGTCAGAAACCGGTAAATACTATGCTCTGAGTACGATAATCTGGCAAATGGTGTCGTGGAGTTTCCTTGATAAACTGCTCAGAGAAATACAAGGGAGAGGCTTGGCGAGGAAATACCGACGCAGAGAGTAAAGTTATATCTGGAGCGACGAGGAGGTTGTGTTTCCGGATCCGGTGACGCGCGTGCACTGGATGGAACAACAATAAAATACAACCTAGAAAGTTATTAAAAGTACGTTGTGAAGATAAACCCCATCAGGCAATGTCCAGTGTGGGAAGGGGCACGAGTTTTCTTGTATTATCCTACACTGGATTATACGTTTTTTATTTAGTTTGTGTGTTGGTTTGTTTAGTTTTTGCCCTTGAGCTGCTTCCTTTGTTGTAAAAAATAAAAACTACAACACTGACATATTAAAAAAGAGAGAGAGAGAGAGAGAGAGAGAGAGAGAGAGAGAGAGAGAGAGAGAGAGAGAGAGAGAGTTCATAAATTATATATGTAGAAAACACTATCTAATACGCCTTTTTTTATATATGTTTTTGCCCCTGAAATGTTTCCTTTACTCTGAAAAGACAAACAAAACTGAGACAAATTACAAAACACGAATATGACAAGGTGCAAAAATGATATAGGAAACACTGAATAATTCGCTTTTTGTTTGTTTTACTTGTTTTTCATCTTAAGATACTTCTTTTAATGTGAAAAAAACTATAACACTGAGACCAATAAAAAAGTAAAATATGAAGGTGAAGAAACATATAGAAAACAAACATGAAATAGTCTTGGTAACGAAACTACAAACATACAAACTTTCCTCAACAAAACTGCATTAAAAAAAATAATTAATTAGGCGCGAGAGGTTTGTTTTGTGGGTAACCTCGTGCTGAAGATTACCTTAGCCACAATTAGGCGTTATTAATGATGAGCATTCATTTAACAGCATTAATTACACCTATTACTCACTGTCACTCCTTTTTGAAGGCCTCACTCGAGTAAGTTAGTGGGAAAATTATTCATTGGTCATCTCATGTCGTAATTAATTTCCCTAATCATTCCACGGTTAGCACAGGTATGTATTTGTTTAATGGGTCATGCAGGTATGTGTGTGTGTGTGTGTGTGTGTGTGTGTGTGTGTGTGTGTGTGTGTGTGTGTGTGTGTGTGTGTGTGTTTATCGATCAGTCACCTTCCTCGTCCTTACTGTGAGAAGAGGTGTTTCCGCATTACCTGTTGGATTTCGTCTTAATCTGTAATCAGGTATTCTGTGTAAGGATATAACTTAGGTAGTTTATATTTTCAGGGGTGTCATTATATTACTTCCGAATCCTTTAACATGCGACTCGTAAACATATAAATTACACCTGTTTTTCCATGAAGGTATATAATACACACACACACACACACACACACACACATATATACACAGACACACACGGAGGAAAAAAAAACATGAGCCCTTCTTTCCATCCTATTTTACTTTTCTCCCTTCCTTAAAATCATTGCGTCGCGTGTAAAGGAGAGCACAAACCCTCCCTCCTCTCGCTCTCTTTCCCTCTCCCTACCACCCCCCTCCCTCCCTCGCCTTTTCTCTCCCTTACCTCCTTTCCCTCTCCTTTTCCCCTCGGTGCGTCTCTACCAAGAATATATTTTTTGTGTGTGCTGTGTGTCCCGGCAAAACAAAAAGAATATATTTGTTTATTTCTTTTCTCCCGAGCCCGTCTTTTCCCTCTCCCTCTCCCTCTCTCCCACCACAGCCCCTCGTATTCTTCTCCTCCCTGTCTGTCTGTCTGCTGCTAAACGTTGCCTGTGTCTATCTGTCTGTCTGTCTGTCTGTGTCTGTCTGTCTGTCTGTCTGTCTGTCTGTCTGTCTGTCTGTCTGTCTGTCTGTTCTTCTCTCTCTCTCTCTCTCTCTCTCTCTCTCTCTCTCTCTCTCTCTCTCTCTCTCTCTCTCTCTCTCTCTCTCTCTCTCTCTCTCTCTCTCTCTCTCTCTCTCTCTCTCTCTCTCTCTCTCTCTCTCTCTGTATCTGTGTGTGTGTGTGTGTGTGTGTGTGTGTGTGTGTGTGTGTGTGTGTGTGTGTGTGTTCTGGGAAAAAGGAAATCTAAAATGGATTCAAATGCAATGGAATATTATCCTTATCACTTGGACCTTATTGGTAAACAGTTTATATTAATTCACGAAATTCAGGACTTAAGAGATAAAAATCAAGCGGTTAAACAATAAAATATAACACGTGATAGAATTGTCATGACACATTCACTTAAAGGAGAATAATAAACTTTTTTTTAATATCTATTGCCGCTTAAGGAATTATATGTAAAGGTTTGCGGGCAGAGGCAATAGAAAAATAATTAAACGACTTAGTATTCTCAGATTTTGTTTTCAAATGAACCTACTTTATTTTAATGGCTCAATAATATTCTTTTACGTGTAGTTAAAACATTCCGAAAATATTTACTGTTAGAGGCGAATTCCAGGGAAGGGCTGCAAATACAGAAGAGAGGAAGAAGAAGGGAAAGAACCAGGACGAAAAGAAAAGGGAAAATAAGTCTACGAGTAAAACCAAACAGCAGAGAGAAGGGGAGATAAACAAAAAAAAGAAAGAGAGAGGGAGGCTGCAGAGATAAAGGGTGGAAGGATAAGGAGGGAAAGAAGAGCGGGAGAGAACCAGGGTAAAAATGAAATAGTGGAAGGAACAGAGAAATAAAGGATGAGAGAGAGAGAGAGAGAGAGAGAGAGAGAGAGAGAGAGAGAGAGAGAGAGAGAGAGAGAGAGAGAGAGAGAGAGAGAGAGAGAAAATGGTAAAAACAAAGAACGAAAGAGGGAAAGCGGAGATGGAGAAGATGAAGGAGAGAGGGAGGGAGAGAAGAATGGTGTGTAGGAAAAGGAAATTGGATGTGGAGGAAATGAAGAGGAGTAACATGAAGGGAGGGAGAGAAAAGGAAGGACGGTACGGAAGATGGGATGGAAGAAAGGAGGAGAAAAGTAGAGAGGAAGGAAGGGAAAGGGAGGAAGCACTAAACGGAAATCGGAACGGAGTAAATTAGTAAAAAAGGAGAAAAGTAAAGGAAAGGAGGCAGGAAAGAGATGGAAAAAAAGGAGGAAGAATGGAGTGAGGGAAGGGAGGAGAGAGGAAAATGGGGGAAAGGAGACAGAAGGAAAAGAGTGTGGGGGAAAGAAAATACGAGAGGAAAGTGGAGGGAAAAGGAGTTAAGGAAGCAGAAGGGAAGTGGAGTGGAGAAAGAAGGAGAGAGGTGAAAAGTAGGAGACAGGCGAGAGCTGATAGGAAGTAAAGTAACAGGAAGAAAACTAAAAGGAGTAAAAAGTAAAAAAAAAATGGAGTATAGAAGGAGAATATAAAAAAAAGGTATGTGAAGAGGACAACACAAAGGGAAGGAAAGGAGAGGAAGAAAGATGACGAAGGAGAGCAAAGAGAATGAGGGCGGCGAGAGGGTGGAAGGAAGAAAGAGAGAAGGAAGTGAAGGCAGCAGAAGAGAGGGAGGAGGGTGAAGGGGAGAGAGAGGAGGGGAGGGAGGGAGGAGGAGGGGAGTCGCAGAGAAGGAAGTATAGGCAGCAGAAGAGAGGGAGGAGGGTGAAGGGGAGAGAGAGGAGGGGAGGGAGGAAGGAGGAGGGGAGTCGCGTCTCTCTCCAGGCTGTTACCTTATCAAACTTCACGCAGGAGTCAGAAAATCAAAAACTTCTTGAGGGATTTTCTTCGGAGTCTGGCTTTTTAAGAGACGAAGTTCTTCCTCCTGATAAAAATAGGAGACATCACATTTTCTTAACCTTATAAATGTTGATAAGTATATTTTGGATTTATTTTTCTTACACCATACAGGGATTTGTTTGTGTGATTGTTTATTTTTATCTTGTTTAGTAATCAGTCGTTTCAGAATACGTCTTTTATATGATGTAAAAGAGGAAACCTTATATAGTACTCCAATATAACGTTGAATGGATGGACACACACACACACACACACACACACACACACACACACACACACACACACACACACACACACACACACACACGTCTGTCTGTCTCTTTCCACCTCCCTTGTCTGTGGTATTGAAAAAAAAAAAAGAATAGAGAAAAATACAGACATGAAAGCAACCCACCCAAAAACTTCCCGCCCTCCCTCAATGAATCCATTTATGTGTTGTAAAATGCATGGTCGTACTGGGGGGAAGGGGAGGGGGAGGGGGAAGGGGAGAGAGATGTGGGGAATCAAGGACAGCTTTATATTTTAGCATCTTCCTAGTTTTTTAATGTTTTTTTTTCGTGAAATAGTCAACTTTAAAACAGGAGATTGTGTGTTGATTAAAAAACGTGACAATTTATATGTAGATTCTATATAAAAAAAAAGTAAAATAAAAGAGCAACCAAATGTCTTGCATCTTAAGCAAACTATGCATTGAGAAGTCTTTGATACCATGGACGCAATAAAAAAAAAAGATATATGCTATGTATGTATGTGCGAATTCATGATGTGTGCGTGCATGTATGTATGTATGCATGAATCAGTATTTTCCTATTCATATATATTCCGCCCCCTAAAAAAAAACAGAGGCAAAAAGACTAAAAACTATCACTTATTAATATTCTTTCCATTCCTATTCCTTCACTCCCCTCCCCCTCCCTACTTATATCTACTTTCACATACATTTCACCCCTTAAAAAAGACAAGGGTAGGACTAAAAAAAAAACTATTGCTTATTTCTATTCTTTTCTATTCCTGTTCCTCCTCCCCCTCTCCTCCTCTTTCTCTCTCCACCTCGTCCACCAACTACTCTTCCATCCACCCTCACTCCACCATCACCCTTTCAACGCTTCGGCAAAAGGTGAAGGCAAAAATACTAAACGGGTGGCGCGTAAAGGAGATACAAAAATGATAATAATAAGAAAGTGGGTCCACATTTTCTTGTCCTAAGCCACGGGGGCGTCACGCGGGAGCCCCTGTGACGCTCCGGGGTTATTTATGGTCAATATTTTCACACGTAGTTCTATTTTACTGCATCGCGGCAGGAGGAATTGGGTGGGCGGCATGGGCAGCGAGGCGGTGGTGGGTGGAGGGGTGGATGGGGTTACTGGACAGGCTTGTGGACAGTGGATTGTGGATTGTGGGCTGAGGAATGGGTGAGTGGTAGGATGGGTGATGGGTGAGTGGATGGGTGAATATCGGGGTGGGGGAGTATGGGGGTGAGTAGCAGAATGGCTTTCGGGTGAGTGGGTGGACAGGGAGGTGGGTGAAAATAAATGTAATCCAGGGAAAAAAGAAAACAAAAATGACAGTTTATGCACACGGAAGCAAAATAAGAGAATCATATTATAAATTTTTTTTTTTTGTAATTACCAAAAAACTTTAGACAGAGGAAGCAAATTGAAGTTAAAAAGGAACCCATCAAGAGAAGATGATCAGCGGAGACGCACAAACAGAAACTACAAAGTAAACTGATTAAATAAATAGAACTAAAAGAGATAAAAAAAATCCAAAAATACAACGAGTAAAACGATCACGCGCAATACTTTCAAGTGGCCATAACTGTCAAAGGAGATCAGGAGCAGCAAATAGAAGACGCCCAACAAAAGCTCCGATAGATCACCGCGGAACACACACGCACAAAGAACAGACCAAATAAAGGACATCGGGAACAGTGTGGCGCGCAATGCTTCACTCATGCAGGATAATGCAAGGCGGTGGGACGAAACGTTGAAACTGAGGGAGTGTGTGTTTATGTGCTGTATTAATGCCACTCCTACTTGTTCTGGGACTGCTACTGCCACTACTACTACTACTACTACTACTACTACTACTGCTGCTGCTACTACTACTACTACTACTACTACTACTACTACTACTACTTCTACTACTTTATTTAGTATTACAAACATTATTAAACGTATTGTTCTTAAGCTAACAGAGCTTGTGGTTGATACGACTATCAACCACCGTCGCCTCAAAGTCCAGGTCGGCAATGTGGGCGGTTTTGGGTGCAGGTGACCTGGTTCCTCTCAGGCAGACCAAGGCTGATCTCAGGAGGGAGAAGGACAACCTGCATCTCATCCAGGCGATCACACTGCTTCTTGGCTGCTGTTTCTTATCCGACAGTGTTTCGGCGAGTCTGGCGTAGAAGCTCTGCACCCTTGGTCCCATCCCTCCCGACGTCGTGAATACTAACGGGGTGAAGGAGCCCTGGTCCACATTCAGTATTCTACTACTACTACTATTACTACTATTACTACTACTACTAACACTACTACTTCCACTACTACCACTACCACTACTACTACTACTACTACTACTACTACTACTACTACTACTACCACTACTACAACTATTACTGCTAGTGCTACTACTTTGACTGCTGTTGATATTGTTGTTTCTGAGAGAGAAAGAAAGAGAAAGAAAGAAATGAAAGAATGAAAGAAAGATAGAAGGAAAGAAAAATAACTAAATAAACAAACAAACAAACAAAAAGAAAGGAAGGAAGAGAAAAAAAAAGATAGGAAATGAGTGACAGAAAGACAGGATGTTAAAAAAAAGTACCACTCTTTCCTAAATGCCACATGTCCCCAGTGTTCGCCAAATACACACATAACCTTCAGTACAGTATAGTTCCGGCGTGGCATTCTATATTTTTCACCGTGACTTTTAAGGCAAGTTTATTTATGCATCACACACACGCAAGACTTTAGTTTAACATCATGAGAGAGAGAGAGAGAGAGAATGCATGCCATACGATAAACCTTAATACTTGAAAACTTAAGACTTCGATTCAACTTACTTTACAATCCCTATCCTTCCCCTCCCCCTTCCCTCCTTCCCACCCCTCCACACACCGCCGTCTCCCACCCACTCCTTTGGTATACCTGAGACATACTTGAACGCACTGTGAAAACATGCAATTACCTTATTTATTCATGCCTCGCAACGATTTATTTCCTATCAGCTTTCCTCTCCACTTTCATGGCCCGTGGTCGTGGCCTTGAATTCTTCGCTGACGTGTTCCTGACAAAGAATCGGTAGTGATCTTTTCTTTTTAACTATTTTTTTTTCTTTTTTAATGCTACTGAGGATTCTGAGTCGAATTAGTAAAGCCAATTTCTGATTCTTGCCTTATCATTTGCTCATGCTATGGCTAACTATGCCTCTATGAATTATCAACTGACGTGTTCCTGACAAAGAATCGGAAAAGACTTTTTTTCCAGTTTTCCTTTCTTGAATTTAAGCATAGTAAGGATAGGGAGTCGAATTAGTAAAGCCATTATTTATTCCTCGCCTTCTACTTTTTTTTCCCTTTCTTAAATGCAAAGTAAGGATAGTGCATCAAGTAGTAAAGCCAATATTCCTTGCCTTATCAAATGTTAAAGCTGTACATCGCTGTGTCCTTCGTAAAGCAGAATACAAGTTAATATTTACGGTGTCTAGGATTCGCAACAGAAGTTAGACTGTACTCACCAATGACATATTGAATTTTATCTTTGATTTTCTATATTTCGTAATGTATACATAGATACAGTTCACCAGATATCACATGAAAGTATCACTAGAGCACTTATTACTAATGTGGTCCGCTATAACGCCAAGCTGCTTCTAAAGGCGAGGAATAACACAGAAACCAAACGAGAAAGACCAAAAGACTGATGCTTCTCCTTGCCGCCATCTCAGAGCGTAAATTTTGTATCAGAAAATACGTAAGTTACCGCAAAAGTTATCGAAAAAAGTGCCCTTCTATATTTTTACTTCACTATTTTTCAGTCTCGCAGCGTTCACTTGCCGTTTCTTTAGAATTTTTTTTTTTTTCATGTTATTTTCAAGGATTTTTTGAAGCTTCACTACACGGGCTGTCTAACGAGCTATTTTTAACTTGTCGAGAAAATCCGTTTAATAACTCCTTGTACTTTTTTTTGTCTTTGTTCTCTCTCTCTCTCTCTCTCTCTCTCTCTCTCTCTCTCTCTCTCTCTCTCTCTC